>NW_020327192.1:0-26959 GCF_001858045.2 Oreochromis niloticus
TCTACTGAAAACAGGTAAGAAGTAGAAAGTTGCACTGAAACAGGTGAAACAGCAGAATTTCTGCTAAAAAACAGATTTCTGCTGAAAACACCTGAAAAAGCCGGATTTGTGTTGAAAAGGGGTGACGAAACTCAGAATTCTGCTGAAACGGGGTGAAGAAGAGGTGTTGTGGTCTTGAGAAGAGTTAAATAAGTTGAACTGATATGTTTGGGTACAAATACTATGATTTGGCATAATACTGCGTTTAGCACAACTACTGAGATTTGATAAAATATTATGACTTTGTACAAATACAATGTTTTGGCACAAATACTATGATTTAGTTCGAATGCTAGATTTGAAACAAATACTATGATTTGGCAGAAATACTATGATTTATTAGAAATACTATAATTTACCAGAAATACTATGTTTCTGCAAAACACTCTGATTTTGTAATTACTATGCCTTAGTAGTAATACTATAACATAACAGATATACTGTGATTATGCAGACATTCTGTTTTACACAATACATAATATGGCAGAAATACTATATTTTAGTACAAATACTATGATTTGCTTTAAATACTATGATTTGGCACATATACTATATCAGCAGATATACTATAACATAACAGAAAGTCTACGACTTAGTAGTAATACTATAACATAACAGATATAGTGATTTTGCAGACAGTTATGTTTTTGCACAAATAACAATATGGCAGAAATACTATGATTCGGCACAAGTACTATGATTTAGTACAAATACTATGATTGGGCAGAAATACTATGTTTCAGTACAATACTATGATTTGGCAGGAATAGTATGATTTAGCAGAAATACTATGATTGGGTACAAATACTACAAATACTACAAATACCTGAAACAGGTGAAGAAGCACAAATTTTGCTGAAAAGTGGTGAAAAGAATTTTGCCATGAGCAGGATTTTAACCTGGCCTTCCTGGTCTCAAGGGAGCTACTCATCTCACTGAGCCAAACTCATTCTCTCAAAGAAGAGGTGGATAGACTGACAATTCTGCTGAAATCAGCAGAAGCTGCTGAGAATTGTGCTGATAAGAGGCGAAAAGGATGAAATTTTGCAGAAAAGAGGTGAATCAGCAGAATTCTGCAGAAAAGAGGCAAAGAAGCAGAACGTTGCGCTGAAAGAGGTGAATCAGCAGAGTTTCTGCTGAAAGAGTTTTTTTTCTGAAAACAGCCCAAAAAAGCTGGAATTTGTGCTGAAAAGGGGTGAAGAAGCTAAAGTATACCAAATCAAAGTATTTGTGCCAAACATAGTATTTCTGCCATATTGTGGTATTGTGCACAAAAGTTACTACATTACAACATGAATACGGATTAAAGATGAAAGAAACTGGCAACAAATTCCTCCACTACAACCAGTCTGATACCACTTCTTTGCAGTGTTCACGTTTACTAAAGCACTACCCAAAAGGCGCCACAAGAGGGCACTCCAACACAAGAGATGACCTATGTACACTGATGCACTTAGTAACAGTCAGCCTCCTACTTAGCCACTACGTAATACAGCGATATTACAGTGTACAAATTCACATAAATTTGTAGGGGAACAAACAAAGCAGGAACAAGCCTAAAACAATAAAATAACTGGGCTGCCATAGCTATGCTAACTAGCACATACGCTAAAGGTAACTAAAACCAATACACACAAGTAGCAGGGTAAACATCTTAAGCATGGAACATTAACTCACGTTTATGTGACACACACCATCCCAACAAATACAGATGGCTATTTGCTCCCTTCCAGCAGCTCTCTCCTCAATCGTTAGCCAGGAACGAAGAAAGACATCTAGCTCAGAAGTCCCATGAATTCCTCACTGCTCAGAGGCTGCTGGTAATGTAGCTCACAATAACACAGGTTTTTCTACAAGCACAAATACTATAACATAGCAGAAGTACTGTGATTTTGTGAAATACTATGCTTTAGGACAAATAGTATGATTGGCAGAAATACTATGTTTTAGGACATATACTATGATTTGGCTCAAATACTATGATATAGCAGCAATACTATGTTTTGGCACAAATACTATAATTGAGTGCAAGTACTTTAAGATAACAGAAATACTATGATTTAGCAGAAATACAATGTTTTTGCAGAAACACTGTAATTTCACTCAAATACTTTGAAATAGCCGTAATACTATGATTTGGCAGAAACATAACAGAAATTCTACGACTTAGTAGTAATACTATAACATAACAGAAATATTAATGGGCACAAATACTATAATTTGGCACAAGTACCATGTTTGGCAAAATCCCATAATTTGGCAAAATACTAGATTGGCAGACACTATATTTAGCAGAGATAATATGATTTGGCAGAAATACTAACTTTGGCACAAATACTATAATTGAGTACTTTAAGATGAGAGAAATACTTTGATTTTGCAGAAATACTATGTTTCAGTACAAATACTATGACAAAGCAGAAATACTACGACTTAGAAGTAATACTATAGCAAAGGGATTCCTCAAAATACTATGAAATTGCAGTAATTCTATGATTTGGCAGAAATACTGTACTTTGTACAAATACAATGCTTTGGTACAAATACTATATTTTGATTTGAATACTATGATTGGCACGAGTAGTATGATTAGTACAAATACTACGAATTGGCAGAAATACTGTGACTTAGTAGTAATACTATAACATAACAGATATACTGTGATGTTGAAGACATAGTATGTTTTTGCACATATGCTACGATTTCGCTCAAATATTGTGAAATTGCAGTAATACTATGGTTTTGAAGGAATACTATGATTTGGTAGAAATACTATGCCTTAGTAGTAATACTGTAACATAACAGATATACTATGATTTTGCAGACAGTCTATGTTTTTGCACAACTAGCACAATGTGGCAGAAATACTATGATTTGGCACAAGTACTATGATTAGTAGAAATACTCTTATTGGCACAAATACTATGTTTCAGTACAATAATACGATTTGGCAATAATACTGCGTTTTAGCACAACTACTGAGATTTGATTGAAATACTATGATTCAGAAGAAATACTATGACTTCGTACAAATACAATGTTTTGGTTCAAATAATATGATTTGCAAAAAATACTATGATTTGGTACAAGTACCATGATTTAGTACAAATACTACAATTTCGCTCAAATACTATGAAATTGCAGTGATACTATGATTTTGAAGGAATACTATGATTTGGCAGAAATACTATGCCTTAGTAGTAATACTATAACATAGCAGATATAATGTGATTTTGCAGACATAGTATGTTTTTGCACAAATAATACGATTTCGCTCAAATACTATGGAATTGCAATAATACTATGATTTGGAATACTATGATTTGGTAGGAATACTATGCCTTAGTAGTAATACTATAACATAACAGATATACTATGATTTGCAGAAATTCTATGTTTTTGCACAAATACTACAACAACTACTACTACAAATACTACAAGAAATACTATGTTTGGCAGTAATACTATTATTTGCTATAAATACTATTATTTGGCACATATACTATAATCAGCAATATACTATAACATAACAGAAATTCTACGACTTAGTAGTAACACTATAATATAACAGAAATTTTAACTGGGCACAAATAACATGATTGGCACAAATACCATGATTGGCAAAAAGATACCATGATTTGCCACAAATACGATCATATTGCAGAAATACTATGATTGGGTACAAATACTATGATTTGGCACAAGTACTATAAATAAGTACAAATACTATGATTTGGCAGAAATACTATGATTTAGCAGAAATACTACGTTTTAACATAAATAATATCTTTTCACAGAAATTTCTGCTAAAAGGTACTATTTCTGCTTTTAGCAGAAATACTGTAATTTGCATAAATACTATGATTGAGATAAATACTATGATTTGGCAGATATACTATATTCAGCACATAAACTATAACATAACAGACATTCCTCCACTTAGTAGTAATCTCATAACATAAAATAAATTATGGTTCTGCCCAAAACCATGATTTGGCACAAATACCATGATTTTCAAAAATACTATGATTTAGTAGAAATACTATGATTGAGCAGAAGTACTAAGATGTAGTAGAAGTACTTTGATTTAGCACAAATACTATTATGGAGGAGTAATATGTAACATGGGAGAAATATTGATACACACAACATACACATACACAGAGCCTAAAGGGAGCAGTGGCTGTTTAGAGTCTGGGCTTGGTATATCTAGGTCAGCTAAATTGGCTGCACCTGCTGTAATCAGCACTTACACACACAGACACAGAGAGAGGTATGAGTTTCTGCAGTGTATTTCTCACATTCAGGATTCCCTCGAACAAATGGCCATAATTCCTAAGCGTAGGGGCTAGAACGCTCATTCTGACACCGATTTGTTCAGAAGAGATGGGGAAACTTCAGGCCTTCTTAATTCAGAGATAAAATATAAATTATTGAAGATATATGACTTGTAATACACTGTAACTGAGTAGAGGCGAAGCAAAACTGCCTTGACTTGCCCTCAAACAACGTTTGTAACTCTAAATCTATATGGAGCATCAAAATCATTCTTTCACCGTACGAAACAGCAGGCTTTGGTGAACAGTCATGGAATTTTCAGGTCTCTGTTGAAATCAATCAAAAAGATATGACGAGAGAAAAAGTGCCTCATTTCCAGAGTTTGAAATCTGAAGAAATGTGAGCGAGGGAAAATTCCTACCCTCAAACAAGTGTAATTCATGGCCAAACGGTAATAGGTGAGGAAAAAATTCTTGAATTGTGAGCATCAGGGATGTCTGAAGATATATTGGCACAAGCGTCATGTCTCAACTTTGTTTCGTTAAGGAGATATGACGATTTGAAAATGCCTCTCATTAGAGAATTCCACGCTGATTTTGAAGAAACTCTCCATTGAGTTTCTATGGAGAGTTTTGAGACTTTATGTTACTCTGAGGAGATTTGCAAAAATCTATAAGTCCACAACAATGATAGTGACATTTTCTGAAAGCCAGCAAAATATCTACGTTTGATGTATAATTTGTGGGGGTTGAGTGGAAATTGAGCGAGTAGCAAGAAGTTGTTCAGACATGAAGAGAAAATTCAGAACGGACCAGCACTCACTCTGACTTAATTGCATAGCAACCATAGCAACGCATGTATTTTCTGAAAAATCACATTTTGCAATGAAAACTTAAAGAGGTATAAGATTAAAACGGTAGAAGATCTGAAAAAGCTGAATCATTCAGGAATAGCCCAATAATCTGAGAACATTTTAAAGTTGAATAGAGTTTCTAGGTGAAAGTATGACAAAGTAGTTAAGTTTCAAAAACAAGCAAGTTTAGCAGAATTGTGAAGTTTCCATTCATTTCAATGGGACAAATTAAAGGAAAAAAGTGTAATATTTTAAAAGTATAATAGTAATAAACACCAAAAGTCATTGCCGGAAAGAGCAGAAAGAGCAGAACAGTATAGAGTTTGAACTGAGAAAATCGGCTGAAAACTGAGGAAGTAGTTAAGTGCCAAAAAGTGTACGGAAGCAACTAGAAGAATAATAATAACTAGAAAAATTTGCATTTCCTGCGAAAATGCAGTGTGGATGCCTTGACGTTGAAGCTGTCTGCTGAAAAGCTGAAAAAGATGAAAAGTTGCAAAAAGTTGTTGTGGAGAGACGGACAATTCTGCTGAAATGAGCAGAAGCTGCTGAGAATTGTGCTGATAACAGGTGAAAAGGCTGAAAGTTTTGCAGAAAAGAGGTGGATCAGCAGAATTTCTGCAGAAAAGAGGCAAAGAAGCAGAAACTTGCGCTGAAAAGAGATGAATCTGCAGAGTTTCTGCTGAAAAGAGTTTTTTTTCTGAAAACAGCCAAAAAGCTGGAATTTGTGCTGAAAAGGGTGAAAAAATGAAAATTTTGCTGAAAAGGGTGAAGAAGCTAAAGTATACCAAATCAAAGTATTTGTGCCAAACATAGTGTTTCTGCCATATGTGGTACTACTACATTACAACATGAATACGGATTAAAGATGAAAGAAACTGGCAACAAATTCCTCCACTACAAACCAGTCTGATACCACTTCTTTGCAGTGTTCACGTTTACTAAGGCACTACCCAAAGGTGCCACAAGAGGCACTCCAACACAAGAGATGACCTATGTACACTGATGCACTTAGTAACAGTCAGCCTCCTTGAATTGGCAGAAATAATGTGATTTAGTAGTAATACTATAACATAACAGATATACTGTGATGTTGCAGAAATAGTATGTTTTTGCACTACTCATTTGTAGTGAAAAAAATAGCAATATAAATTACAGGTCTGTGAAAGTGTATAAATTTGTAGTGAAAAAAAAATGTTGACCAAGGTGGGATTGAACCCACGACCTTTGAGCTGCAGAGCCGTGTCATTACTAATTGCGCCACCTGGCAAGAGGGCAGGCGGCTGAAAAACAAAGAGATCAGCAATCAGAAATAGATCGTGGTGAGAGGCGAAAAGCGCCGTTTTTTGGAGTTACAAAACGTCGTGTAACTCAAAAACTAGGAGGCTATCAGCATCAGCAGTTGCTGAAAACAAGCGAAAAAGCAGAATTATCTGCTAAAAAGAGGTGTAGACGCGTTGATGGAGATGGCTTATGTGTAAGGGTACACTGAAGAGTATCAAGAAGCAGAGTGCATGCAAGTGGGATGATGTGTAGCAACTGTCACAGGTAGGACTCGAACCTCTGCCACCGGGTCTCACAGTAGCTTCTCAACCCTCTGAGCCAAATGAGGTCTGTCACAAAGGGGGCGGGTGCCTAAAACACAGAGACTTGAGCAGTCAGAATTAGATCGCGGTGAGAGGCGTAAAACGCCGATTTTTCGGAGTTACAAAACGTCGTGTAACTCAAAAACTAGGTGGGATAGAAGCACAATTCTTGTACTGGGTAAATCAGCAGACTTTGCTGAACTTTGACTGCGATTTTCATAGCTCTTTGTACCTCCGTCGCGGAGATATGACAGAGAAGAACCGGCTTCATTTTAAGAGTTGAAAACAAATGTAATTTATGGCTCAACAGCAAGATGACAGTAAAAACTGCTCCAACCGTGACTGGCAGCACTGTCTGAAGATGAATTGGAACAAGCTTCTCATCTTAACTTTGCTTTATTAAAATTATTATGGCACATACAAGTCTTGCAAATAAGCACACAGGGAAAGCTTGAGCTTGTAATTCCACCCCAAGCTGGTAGGAGAAGCTTTTTATTAAACACTTGCTTGTTTACAATGTGCTTCAAGGGTCAATAACAGCATAACAGAACTCACTTATGGTACTGCATTCTTCCTTCCTATAAAACAATAACTGTCAGTGACTTTGTACCATAGTATAAACACAACATTCAAGACAACAGTTAAAAGTAACGTAACCATAAACAATGAAACAAGAACATCTAAACAGCAGCACATGTCCTAAGGCATGATGGAGAGGACTAGCTGTTCCCCCAACACGCCACATTATTTATGATTTATGATTTGGCAGAAACACTGGGACTTGGTATGATTTACATGAAATACTTTGATTTAGCAGAAAAACTATAATCTAGCAGAAAGCACCTCAGCATAGCAGAAATTCTATGAGCAGAATTACTAGGATTTAGCACAAACGCTATGATTTGTCTCAAAAACCTTTATTTGCAGTTATATTGTGATTTGGCAGAAATACTGTGCTTTGGAGCAAATACCAAAATTTGGCAGAAATACTATGAGCAGTAATAATATAACGTAGCAGAAATACAAATATTTTGTGGAAATACTATGATACTATGAAAAGCTAAAAACGATGAAAAGTTGCAAAAAGTTGTATGGTGGTGAAAAAAAAATGCCCCACTGAGCAGGATTCGAACCTGGCCCTCCTGGTCTCAAGGTGGCTATTCATTTCCCTGAGCCAAAGTCATTCTTACAAAGAAGAGGTGGAGAGACCGACAATTCTGCTTAAATGAGCAGAAGCTGCTGAGAATTGTGCTGATAAGAGGTCAAAAGGCTGAAAGTTTTGGAGAAAAGAGGTGAATCAGCAGAATTTTTGCAGAAAAGAGGCAAAGAAGCAGAAACTTGCGCTGAAAAGAGATGAATCAGCAGAGTTTCTGCTGAAAAGAGTTTTTTTTTCTGAAAACAGCCAAAAAAGCTGGAATTTGTGCTGAAAAGGGGTGAAATAAATGAAAATTTTGCGGAAAACGGGTGAAGAAGCTAAAGTATACCAAATCAAAGTATTTGTGCCAAAACATATTTTTTCTGCCATATTGTGGTACTACTACATTACAACATGAATACGGATTAAAGATGAAAGAAACTGGCAACAAATTCCTCCACTACAAACCAGTCTGATACCACTTCTTTGCAGTGTTCACGTTTACTAAGGCACTACCCAAAAGGCGCCACAAGAGGGCACTCCAACACAAGAGATGACCTATGTACACTGATGCACTTAGTAACAGTCAGCCTCCTTGAATTGGCAGAAATAATGTGATTTAGTAGTAATACTATAACATAACAGATATACTGTGATGTTGCAGACATAGTATGTTTTTGCACTACTCATTTGTAGTGAAAAAAATTAGCAATATAAATTACAGGTCTGTGAAAGTGTATAAATTTGTAGTGAAAAAAAAATGTTGACCAAGGTGGGATTGAACCCACGACCATTGAGCTGCAGAGCCGTGTCATTACTGATTGCGCCACCTGGAAAGGGGCGGCGGCTGAAAAACAAAGACATCAGCAATCAGAAATAAAAGAGATTTCTGTTGAAAACACCTGAAAAAGCTGGAATTTGTGCTGAAAAGGGGTGAAAAAAATGAAAATTTTGCTGAAAAGGGGTGAAGAAGCTAAAGTATACCAAATCAAAGTATTTGTGCCAAAACATGGTATTTCTGCCATATTGTGGTATTTGCGCCACAAAAGTTACTACATTACAACATGAATACGGATTAAAGATGAAAGAAACTGGCAACAAATTCCTCCACTACAAACCAGTCTGATACCACTTCTTTGCAGTGTTCACGTTTACTAAGGCACTACCCAAAAGGTGCCACAAGAGGGCACTCCAACACAAGAGATGACCTATGTACACTGATGCACTTAGTAACAGTCAGCCTCCTACTTAGCCACTACGTAATACAGCGATATTACAGTGTACAAATTCACATAAATTTGCAGGGCGAACAAACAAAGCAGGAACAAGCCCAAAACAATCAAATAACTGTGCTGCCATAGCTATCGCTAACTAGCACATACGCTAAAGGTAACTAAAACCAATACACACAAGTAGCAGGGTAAACATCTTAAGCATGGAACATTAACTCACGTTTATGTGACACACACCATCCCCAACAAATACAGTATGGGCTATTTGCTCCCCTTCCCAGCAGCTCTCTCCTCAATCGTTAGCCCAGGAACGAAGGAAGACCATCTAGCTCAGAAGTCCCATGAATTCCCTCACTGCTCAGAGGCTGCTGGGTAATGTAGCTCACAATAACACAGGTTTTTCTACAAGCACAAATACTATAACATAGCAGAAATACTGTGATTTTGTTGAAATACTATGCTTTAGGACAAATAGTATGATTTGGCAGAAATACTATGTTTTAGGACATATACTATGATTTGGATCAAATACTATGATATAGCAGCAATACTATGTTTTGGTACAAATGCTGCGTTTAGGCACAAATATTATGATTTGGCAGACACTATGATTTAGCAGAGATAATATGATTTGGCAGAAATACTACACTTTGGCACAAATACTATAATTGACTGCAAGTACTTTAAGATAACAGAAATACTATGATTTAGCAGAAATACAATGTTTTTGCAGAAACACTGTAATTTCACTCAAACACTATGAAATAGCAGTAAAACTATGATTTGGCAGAAATACTATGTTTCAGTACAAATACTATGACAAAGCAGAAATACTACGACTTAGAAGTAATACTATAACAAAAGGGATTCCTCAAAATACTATGAAATTGCAGTAATTCTCTGATTTGGCAGAAATACTGTACTTCGTACAAATACAATGCTTTGGTACAAATACTATATTTTGATTTCAATACTATGATTTGGCACAAGTAGTATGATTTAGTACGAATACTACGAATTGGCAGAAATACTGTGACTTAGTAGTAATAGTATAACATAGCAGATATAATGTGATTTTGCAGACATAGTATGTTTTTTCACAAATAGTACGATTTCGCTCAAATACTATGGAATTGCAGTAATACTATGATTTGGAATACTATGATTTGGTAGTAATACTATAACATAACAGATATACTATGATTTTGCAGAAATTCTATGTTTTTGCACAAATACTACAACAACTACTACTACAAATACTACAAGAAATACTATGTTTGGGCAGTAATACTATTATTTGCTATAAATACTATTATTTGGCACATATACCATAATCAGCAGATATACTATAACATAACAGAAATTCTATGACTTAGTAGTAACACTAATATAACAGAAATTTTAACTGGCCACAAATAACATGATTTGGCACAAATACCATGATTTGGCAAAAAGATACCATGATTTGGCACAAATACGATCATATTGCAGAAATACTATGATTGGGTACAAATACTATGATTTGGCACAAGTACTATGAATAAGTACAAATACTATGATTTGGCAGAAATACTATGATTTAGCAGAAATACTATGTTTTAACATAAATAATATCTTTTCACAGAAATTTCTGCTAAAAGGTACTATTTCTGCTTTTTGGCAGAAATACTGTAATTTTGCATAAATACTATGATTTGGGATAAATACTATGATTTGGCAGATATACTATATTCAGCACATAAACTATAACATAACAGACATTCCTGCACTTAGTAGTAATCTCATAACATAAAATAAATATTATGGTTCTGCCCCCAAACCATGATTTGGCACAAATACCATGATTTTCAAAATACTATGATTTAGCAGAAATACTATGATTGAGCAGAAGTACTAAGATGTAGTAGAAGTACTTTGATGTAGCACAAATACTATTATGGAGGAGTAATACTTTAACATGGGAGAAATATTGATATACACACACACATACACAGAGAGCAAAGTGTGCAGAGGCTGTTGAGAGTCTGGGTTTGGTATATCTAAGTCAGCTAAATTGGCTGCACCTGCTGTAATCAGCACTTACACACACAGACACAGAGAGAGGTGTGAGTTTTCTGCAGTATATTTCTCACATTCAGGATTCCCCTCGAACAAATGGCCATAATTTCCTAACCGTAGGGGCTAGAATGCTCATTCTGACACCGATTTGTTCAGAAGAGATGGGGGAATCTTCAGGTCTTCATAAATCAGAGATAAAATATAAATTATTAAAGATATATGACTTGTAATACACTGTAACTGAGTAGAGGCAAAGCAAAACTGCCTTGACTTGCCCTCAAACAATGTTTTGTAACTCTAAATCTATATGGAGCATCAAAATCATTCTTTCACCGTAAGAAACAGCAGGCTTTGGTGAACAGTCATGGGAATTTTCAGGTCTCTGTGGAAATCCATCAAAAAGATATGATGAGAGAAAAAAGTGCCTCATTTCCAGAGTTTGAAATCTGAAGAAATCTGAGCGAGGGACAAATTTCCTATCCTCAAACAAGTGTAATTCATAGCCAAACGGTAATAGGTGAGGAAAAACTTCTTGAATTGTGAGCATCAGTGACGTCTGAAGATATATTGGCACAAGCCTCATGTCTCAACTTTGTTTCGTTAAGGAGATATGACGATTTGAAAATGCTTCTCATTAGAGAAATCCAGCGCTGATTTTGAAGAAACTCTCCATTGAGTTTCTATGGAGAGTTTTCAGACTTTGTGTTACTCTGAGGAGATTTGCAAAAAATCTATAAGTCCCACAACAATGATAGTGACATTTTCTGACAGCCAGCAGAAATACCTACGTTTTGATGTATAATTTGTGGGAGTTGAGTAGAAATTGAGCGAGTAGCAAGAAGTTGTTCAGACATGAAGAGAAAATTCAGAATAGACGAGTGTACACTCTGAGTTAATTGCATAGCAACCATAACAACGCATGTATTTTCTGAAAAATCACAATTTTGCAACTCAAAACTTAAAGAGGTATAAGATTAAAATGGTAGAAGATCTGAAAAAGCTGAATCAGACAGGAATAGCCCAATAATCTGAGAACATTTTAAAGTTTGAATGGAGTTTCTAGGTGAAAGTATGACAAAGTAGTTAAGTTTCAAAAACAAGCAAGTTTTAGCAGAATTGTGGAAGTTTTCCATTCATTTCAATGGGACAAATTAAAGGAAAAAAGTGTAATATTTTAAAAAGTATAACAGTAATAAACACCAAAAGTCATTGCCGGAAAGAGCAGAAAGAGCAGAACAGTATAGAGTTTGAACTGAGAAAATCGGCTGAAAACTGAGGAAGTAGTTAAGTGCCAAAAAGTGTACGGAAGCAACTAGAAGAATAATAATAATAAAGAATAAAGAGAAACAGGAACTCAATAGTGTGGAAGCCCTTTAAGGGCATCCACACAATAAAGAATAAAGAGAAACAGGAAAACAATTGTGTGGAAGCCCTGTTAGGGCATCCACACAATAAAGAATAAAGAGAAACAGGAACTCAATAGTGTGGATGCTTAAAGCATCCACACAACTAGAAAAATTTGCATTTCCTGCGAAAATGCTGTGTGGATGCCTTGACGCTGAAGCTGTCTGCTGAAAAGCTGAAAAAGATGAAAAGTTGCAAAAAGTTCTTGTGGAGAGACGGACAATTCTGCTGAAATGAGCAGAAGCTGCTGAGAATTGTGCTGATAACAGGTGAAAAGGCTGAAAGTTTTGCAGAAAAGAGGTGGATCAGCAGAATTTCTGCAGAAAAGAGCCAAAGAAGCAGAAACTTGCGCTGAAAAGAGATGAATCAGCAGAGTTTCTGCTGAAAAGAGGTTTTTTTTCTGAAAACAGCCAAAAAAGCTGGAATTTGTGCTGAAAAGGGGTGAAAAAAATGAAAATTTTGCTGAAAAGGGGTGAAGAAGCTAAAGTATACCAAATCAAAGTATTTGTGCCAAAACATAGTGTTTCTGCCATATTGTGGTACTACTACATTACAACATGAATACGGATTAAAGATGAAAGAAACTGGCAACAAATTCCTCCACTACAAACCAGTCTGATACCACTTCTTTGCAGTGTTCACGTTTACTAAGGCACTACCCAAAAGGCGCCACAAGAGGGCACTCCAACACAAGAGATGACCTATGTACACTGATGCACTTAGTAACAGTCAGCCTCCTTGAATTGGCAGAAATACTGTGATTTAGTAGTAATACTATAGCATAACAGATAGACTGTGATGTTGCAGACATAGTATGTTTTTGCACTACTCATTGGTAGTGAAAAAAAAATAGCAATATAAATTACAGGTCTGTGATAGTGTATAAATTTGTAGTGAAAACAAAATGTTGACCAAGGTGGGATTGAACCCACGACCTTTGAGCTGCAGAGCCGTGTCATTACTGATTGCGCCACCTGGCAAGAGGGCAGGCGGCTGAAAAACAAAGAGATCAGCAATCGGAAATAGATCGCGGTGAGAGGCGAAAAGCGGCGTTTTTTGGAGTTACAAAACGTCGTGTAACTCAAAAACTAGGAGGGCTATCAGCATCAGCAGTTGCTGAAAACAAGCGAAAAAGCAGAATTATCTGCTAAAAAAGAGGTGTAGACGCGTTTGATGGAGATGGCTTTATGTGTAAGGGTACACTGAAGAGTGTCAAGAAAGCAGAGTGCATGCAAGTGGGGATGATGTGTAGCAACTGTCACAGGTAGGACTCGAACCTCTGCCACCGGGTCTCACAGTAGCTTCTCAACCCTCTGAGCCAAATGAGGTCTGGTCACAAAGGGGGCGGGTGCCTAAAACACAGAGACTTGAGCAGTCAGAATTAGATCGCGGTGAGAGGCGTAAAACGCCGTTTTTTGCAGTTACAAAACATCGTGTAACTCAAAAACTAGGTGGGATAGAAGCACAATTCTTGTACTGGGTAAATCAGCAGACTTTGCTGAACTTTGACTGCGATTTTCATAGCTCTTTGTACCTCCGTCGCGGAGATATGACGAGAGAAGAAACGGCTTCATTTTAAGAGTTGGAAAACAAACGTAATTTATGGCTCAACAGTAAGATGACAGTAAAAAATGCTCCAACCGTGACTGGCAGCACTGTCTGAAGATGAATTGGAACAAGCTTCTCATCTTAACTTTGCTTTATTAAAATTATTATGGCACATACAAGTCTTGCAAATAAGCACACAGGGAAAGCTTGAGCTTGTAATTCCACCCCAAGCTGGTAGGAGAAGCTTTTTATTAAACACTTGCTTGTTCTACAATGTGCTTCAAGGGTCAATAACAGCATAACAGAACTCACTTATGGTACTGCATTCTTCCTTCCTATAAAACAATAACTGTCAGTGACTTTGTACCATAGTATAAACACAACATTCAAGACAACAGTTAAAAGTAACGTAACCATAAACAATGAAACAAGAACATCTAAACAGCAGCACATGTCCCAAGGCATGATGGGAGAGGACTAGCTGTTCCCCCACCACGCCACATTATTTATGATTTATGATTTGGCAGAAACACTGGGACTTGGTATGATTTACATGAAATACTTTGATTTAGCAGAAAAACTATAATCTAGCAGAAAGCACCTCAGCATAGCAGAAATTCTATGAGCAGAATTACTAGGATTTAGCACAAACGCTATGATTTGTCTCAAAAACCTTTATTTTGCAGTTATATTGTGATTTGGCAGAAATACTGTGCTTTGGAGCAAATGCCAAAATTTGGCAGAAATACTATGAGCAGTAATAATATAACGTAGCAGAAATACAAATATTTTGTGGAAATACTATGATACTATGAAAAGCTAAAAAAGATGAAAAGTTGCAAAAAGTTGTATGGTGGTGAAAAAAAAAAATGCCCGACTGAGCAGGATTCGAACCTGGCCCTCCTGGTCTCAAGGTGGCTATTCATTTCCCTGAGCCAAAGTCATTCTTACAAAGAAGAGGTGGAGAGACGGACAATTCTGCTGAAATGAGCAAAAGCTGCTGAGAATTGTGCTGATAAGAGGTCAAAAGGCTGAAAGTTTTGCAGAAAAGAGGTGAATCAGCAGAATTTTTGCAGAAAAGAGGCAAAGAAGCAGAAACTTGCGCTGAAAACAGTTTTTTTTTCTGAAAACAGCCAAAAAAGCTGGAATTTGTGCTGAAAAGGGGTGAAAAAAATGAAAATTTTGCTGAAAAGGGGTGAAGAAGCTAAAGTATACCAAATCAAAGTATTTGTGCCAAAACATAGTGTTTCTGCCATATTGTGGTACTACTACATTACAACATGAATACGGATTAAAGACGAAAGAAACTGGCAACAAATTCCTCCACTACAAACCAGTCTGATACCACTTCTTTGCAGCGTTCACGTTTACTAAGGCACTACCCAAAAGGCGCCACAAGAGGGCACTCCAACACAACAGATGACCTATGTACACTGATGCACTTAGTAACAGTCAGCCTCCTTGAATTGGCAGAAATAATGTGATTTAGTAGTAATACTATAACATAACAGATATACTGTGATGTTGCAGACATAGTATGTTTTTGCACTACTCATTTGTAGTGAAAAAAATTAGCAATATAAATTACAGGTCTGTGAAAGTGTATAAATTTGTAGTGAAAAAAAAATGTTGACCAAGGTGGGATTGAACCCACGGCCTTTGAGCTGCAGAGCTGTGTCATTACTGATTGCGCCACCTGGAAATGGGACGGGCGGCTGAAAAACAAAGACATCAGCAATCAGAAATAAGAGAGATTTCTGTTGAAAACACCTGAAAAAGCTGGGATTTGTGCTGAAAAGGGGTGAAAAAAATGAAAATTTTGCTGAAAGGGGTGAAGAAGCTAAAGTATACCAAATCAAAGTATTTGTGCCAAAACATGGTATTTCTGCCATATTGTGGTATTTGCGCCACAAAAGTTACTACATTACAACATGAATACGGATTAAAGATGAAAGAAACTGGCAACAAATTCCTCCACTACAAACCAGTCTGATACCACTTCTTTGCAGTGTTCACGTTTACTAAGGCACTACCCAAAAGGTGCCACAAGAGGGCACTCCAACACAAGAGATGACCTATGTACACTGATGCACTTAGTAACAGTCAGCCTCCTACTTAGCCACTACGTAATACAGTGATATTACAGTGTACAAATTCACATAAATTTGCAGGGGGAACAAACAAAGCAGGAACAAGCCCGAAACAATCAAATAACTGTGCTGCCATCGCTATCGCTAACTAGCACATACGCTAAAGGTAACTAAAACCAATACACACAAGTAGCAGGGTAAACATCTTAAGCATGGAACATTAACTCACGTTTATGTGACACACACCATCCCCAACAAATACAGGATGGGCTATTTGCTCCCCTTCCCAGCAGCTCTCTCCTCAATCGTTAGCCCAGGAACGAAGGAAGACCATCTAGCTCAGAAGTCCCATGAATTCCCTCACTGCTCAGAGGCTGCTGGGTAATGTAGCTCACAATAACACAGGTTTTTCTACAAGCACAAATACTATAACATAGCAGAAATACTGTGATTTTGTTGAAATGCTATGCTTTAGGACAAATAGTATGATTTGGCAGAAATACTATGTTTTAGGACATATACTATGATTTGGATCAAATACTATGATATAGCAGCAATACTATGTTTTGGTACAAATGCTGCGTTTAGGCACAAATATTATGATTTTGCAGACACTATGATTTAGCAGAGATAATATGATTTGGCAGAAATACTACACTTTGGCACAAATACTATAATTCAGTGCAAGTACTTTAAGATAACAGAAATACTATGATTTAGCAGAAATACAATGTTTTTGCAGAAACACTGTAATTTCACTCAAACACTATGAAATAGCAGTAAAACTATGATTTGGCAGAAATACTATGTTTCAGTACAAATACTATGACAAAGCAGAAATACTACGACTTAGAAGTAATACTATAACAAAGGGATTCCTCAAAATACTATGAAATTGCAGTAATTCTATGATTTGGCAGAAATACTGTACTTCGTACAAATACAATGCTTTGGTACAAATACTATATTTGATTTCAATACTATGATTTGGCACAAGTAGTATGATTTAGTACGAATACTACGAATTGGCAGAAATACTGTGACTTAGTAGTAATAGTATAACATAGCAGATATAATGTGATTTTGCAGACATAGTATGTTTTTCACAAATAGTACGATTTCGCTCAAATACTATGGAATTGCAGTAATACTATGATTTGGAATACTATCATTTGGTAGTAATACTATAACATAACAGATATACTATGATTTTGCAGAAATTCTATGTTTTTGCACAAATACTACAACAACTACTACTACAAATACTACAAGAAATACTATGTTTGGGCAGTAATACTATTATTTGCTATAAATACTATTATTTGGCACATATACCATAATCACCAGATATACTATAACATAACAGAAATTCTATGACTTAGTAGTAACACTAATATAACAGAAATTTTAACTGGCCACAAATAACATGATTTGCACAAATACCATGATTTGGCAAAAAGATACCATGATTTGGCACAAATACGATCATATTGCAGAAATACTATGATTGGGTACAAATACTATGATTTGGCACAAGTACTATGAATAAGTACAAATACTATGATTTGGCAGAAATACTATGATTTAGCAGAAATACTATGTCTTAAAATAAATAATATCTTTTCACAGAAATTTCTGCTAAAAGGTACTATTTCTGCTTTTTAGCAGAAATACTGTAATTTTGCATAAATACTATGATTTGGGATAAATACTATGATTTGGCAGATATACTATATTCAGCACATAAACTATAACATAACAGACATTCCTGCACTTAGTAGTAATCTCATAACATAAAATAATATTATGGTTCTGCCCCCAAACCATGATTTGGCACAAATACCATGATTTTCAAAAATACTATGATTTAGCAGAAATACTATGATTGAGCAGAAGTACTAAGATGTAGTAGAAGTACTTTGATTTAGCACAAATACTATTATGGAGGAGTAATACTTTAACATGGGAGAAATATTGATATACACACACACATACACATAGAGCAAAGTGTACAGGGGCTGTTAAGAGTCTGGGCTTGGTATATCTAGGTCAGCTAAATTGGCTGCACCTGCTGTAATCAGCACTTACACACACAGACACAGAGAGAGGTGTGAGTTTTCTGCAGTGTATTTCTCACATTCAGGATTCCCCTCGAACAAATGGCCATAATTTCCTAACCGTAGGGGCTAGAACGCTCATTCTGACACCGATTTGTTCAGAAGAGATGGGGGAATCTGCAGGTCTTCATAAATCAGAGAAAAAATATAAATTATTAACGATATATGACTTGTAATACACTGTAACTGAGCAGAGGCAAAGCAAAACTGCCTTGACTTGCCCTCAAACAATGTTTGTAACTCTAAATCTATATGGAGCATCAAAATCATTCTTTCACCGTAAGAAACAGCAGGCTTTGGTGAACAGTCATGGGAATTTCAGGTCTCTGTGAAATCCATCAAAAAGATATGATGAGAGAAAAAGTGCCTCATTTCCAGAGTTTGAAATCTGAAGAAATCTGAGCGAGGGACAAATTTCCTATCCTCAAACAAGTGTAATTCATGGCCAAACGGTAATAGGTGAGGAAAAAATTCTTGAATTGTGAGCATCAGTGACGTCTGAAGATATATTGGCACAAGCGTCATATCTCAACTTTGTTTCGTTAAGGAGATATGACGATTTGAAAATGCCTCTCATTAGAGAATTCCAGCGCTGATTTTGAAGAAACTCTCCATTGAGTTTCTATGGAGAGTTTTGAGACTTATGTTACTCTGAGGAGATTTGCAAAAACTCTATAAGTCCCACAACAATGATAGTGACATTTTCTGAAAGCCAACAGAAATACCTACGTTTTGATGTATAATTTGTGGGGGTTGAGTGGAAATTCAGCGAGTAGCAAGAAGTTGTTCAGACATGAAGAGAAAATTCAGAAAGGACGAGTGCACACTCTGAGTTAATTGCATAGCAACCATAGCAACGCATGTATTTTCTGAAAAATCACAATTTTGCAACTGAAAACTTAAAGAGGTATAAAATTAAAACGGTAGAAGATCTGAAAAAGCTGAATCACAGGAATAGCCCAATAGTCTGAGAACATTTTAAAGTTTGAATGGAGTTTCTAGGTGAAAGTATGACAAAGTAGTTAAGTTTCAAAGACAAGCAAGTTTTAGCAGAATTGTGGAAGTTTCCATTCATTTCAATGGGACAAATAAAGGAAAAAGTGTAATATTTAAAAGTATAAAGTAATAAACACCAAAAGTCATGCGAAAGAGCAGAAAGAGCAGAACAGTATAGAGTTTGAACGGAGAAAATCGGCTGAAAACTGAGGAAGTAGTAAGGCCAAAAAGTGTACGGAAGCAACTAGAAAAAATAAAGAACAGAAAAAATTTGCATTCCTGCGAAAATGCTGTGTGGATGCCTTAACGCTGAAGCTGTCTGCTGAAAATGACTGAAAAAGATGAAAAGCTGCTAAAAATGTATGGCATAAGAAACTGAAAAATTCTGCTGAAAAGAGTGAAGAGCAATTTTGCTGAAAAGCGGTGAAAAGCAAAGATCCTGCTAAAAGGGTAAAGAAATTTGTACTGAAAAGAGGTGAAAAAGTTTCTTCTGAAATGACCAGAAGATACTGAGACTTGTACTGATAAGAGGTTAAAGGCTGAAAATTCTGCTTAAAATAGGTGAATCAGCAGAATTCTACTGAAAACAGGTAAGAAGTAGAAAGTGCACTGAAAAGAGGTAAAAACAGAATTTGCTAAAAAACAGATTTCTGCTGAAACACCTGAAAAAGCCGGATTGTGTTGAAAAGGGTGACGAAACTCACAATTCTGCTGAAACGGGGTGAAGAAGAGGTGTTGTGGTCTTGAGAAGATTAAATAAGTTGAACTGATATGTTGGGTACAAATACATGATTTGGCAATAATACTGCGTTTAGCACAATACTGAGATTGATTAAATATTATGACTTTGTACAAAACAATGTTTGGCACAATACTATGATTTAGTTCGAATGCTATGATTTGAAACAAATACTATGATTTGGCAGAAATACTATATTATTAGAAATACTATAATTTACCAGAAATACTATGTTTCTGCAAAAACACTCTGATTTGAAATTACTAGCTTAGTAGTAATACTATAACATAACAGATATACTGTGATTATGCAGACATTCTGTTTTACACAATACTATAATATGCAGAAATACTATGTTTTAGTACAAATACTATGATTTGCTATAAATACTATGATTTGGCACATATACTATATTCAGCAGATATACTATAACATAACAGATAGTCTACGACTTAGAAGTAATACTATAACATACAGATATACTGTGATTATGCAGACATTCTGTTTTTACACAATACTAATAATATGGCAGAAATACTATGTTTAGTACAAATACTATGATTTGCTATAAATACTATGATTTGGCACATATACTATATTCAGCACATATACTTAACATATATTTAGAAGAAATACTATGACTCCATACAAATACGATGCTTTGGCACAAATATTATGATTTGCTATAAATACTATGATTTGCACATATACTATATTCAGCAGATATACTATAACATAACAGAAGTCTACGACTTAGTAGTAATACTATAACATAACAGATATACTATGATTTGCAGACAGTCTATATTTTTGCACAAATACCACAATATGGCAGAAATACTATGATTCGGCACAAGTACTATGATTTAGTAAAAAATACTATGATTGGGCAGAATACTATGTTCAGTACAAATACTATGATTTGGCAGATAGTATGATTTAGCAGAAATACTATGATTGGGTACAAATACTACGAATTGGCAGAAATACTGTGACTTAGTACAATACTATAACATAAACAGATATACTGTGATTTATGCAGACATAGTATGTTTTTGCACAATACTACAATTTGGCAAGAAATACTATGTTTGGGCACAAATACTATGATTTGCTATAAATACTATGATTTGGCACATATACTATAATCAGCAGATATACTATAACATAACAGAAATTCTACGACTTAGTAGTAATACTATAATATAACAGAAATATTAACTGGGCACAAATACTATAATTTTGCACAAGTACCATGTTTGGCAAAATCCCATAATTTGGCACAAATACTATGATTGGCAGACACTATGATTTAGCAGAGATAATATGATTTGGCAGAAATACTAAACTTTGGCACAAATACTATAATTGAGTACTTTAAGATGAGAGAAATACTATGATTTAGCAGAAATACTATGTTTCAGTACAAATACTATGACAAAGCAGAAATACTACGACTTAGAAGTAATACTATAACAAAAGGGATTCCTCAAAATACTATGAAATTGCAGTAATTCTATGATTTGGCAGAAATACTGTACTTTGTACAAATACAATGCTTTGGTACAAATACTATATTTTGATTGAATACTATGATTGGCACGAGTAGTATGATTTAGTACAAATACTACAAATTGGCAGAAATACTGTGACTTAGTAGTAATACTATAACATAACAGATATACTGTGATGTTGAGACATAGTATGTTTTGCACATATGCTACGATTTCGCTCAAATACTGTGAAATTGCAGTAGTAATATGGTTTTGAAGGAATACTATGATTTGGTAGAAATACTATGCCAGTAGTAATACTATGACATAACAGATATACTGTGATTTAACAGACAATGTTTGCACGAATACTACGATTTAGCTCAAATACTATGAAATTGCAGTAATACTATGATTTTGAAGGAATACTATGATTGGTAGAAATACTATGCATTAGTAGTAATACTATAACATAACAGATATACTGTGATTTGCAGACATAGTATGTTTTTGCACAAATACTACAATTTGGCAAGAAATATATGTTTGGGCACAAATACTATGATTTGCTATAAATACTACAATTGGCACATATACTATAATCAGCAGATATACTATAACATAACAGAAATTCTACGACTTAGTAGTAATACTATAACATAACAGAAATTTTAATTGGCACAAATAACATGATCTGGCACAAATACCATGATTTGGCAAAAAAATACCATGATTTGGCACAAATACAATGATATGGCAGAAATACTATGATTGGGTACAAATACTATGATTTGGCACAAGTACTATGACTTAGTACAAATACTATGATTTAGCAGAAGTATTTCTGCTAAAAAGCAGAAATAGTACCTTTTAGCAGAAATTTCTGTCAAAAGATATTATTTATGTTAAAACATAGTATTTCTGCTAAATCATAGTATATGTTTTAACATAAATAATATCTTTGACAGAAATTTCTGCTAAAAGGTACTATTTCTGTTTTTTAGCAGAAATACTGCTATTTTGCATAATACTATGATTTGATAAATACTATGATTTGGCAGATAACTATATTCAGCACATATACATAACATAACAGAAATACCTCCACCTACTAGTAATACTATAACATATCAGAAATGTCATGATTTGACAAATACAATGATATGGCAGAAATACTATGATTGTACAAATACATGATTGCACAAGTACTATGATTTAGTAGAAATACTCTATTGGCACAAATACTATGTTTTAGTACAAATACTATGATTTGGCAATAATACTGCGTTTTAGCACAAACTACTGAGATTTGATTGAAATACTATGATTTAGAAGAAATACTATGACTTCGTACAAATACTACTATGTTTTGGTTCGAATACTATGATTGCAAAAATACTATGATTTGGCACAAGTACCATGATTTGGCACAAATACCATGAATTGGCAAAATACTATGATACCCAGAATTACTATGATTGAGCAGAAGTACTAAGATGTAGTAGAAGTACTTTGATTTAGCAGAATACTATTATGGTGGAGTAATACTTTAACATGGGAGAAATATTGATACACACAACATACACAGAGCCTAAAGGAACAGTGGCTGTTAGAGTCTGGGCTTGGTATATCTAGGTCAGTTAAATTGGCTGCACCTGCTGTAATCAGCCCTTACACACACAGACACAGGAGAAGTATGAGTCTTCTTCAGTGTATTTCTCACATTCAGGACTCCCCTCGAAACAAATGGCATAATTTCCTAACCGTAGGGGTAGAATGCTCATTCTGACACCGTTTTGTTCAGAAGAGATGGGGAATCTGCAGGTCTTCATAATTCAGAGATAAAATATAAATTATTGAAGATATATGACTTGTAATACACTGTAACTGAGTAGAGGCAAAGCAAAACTGCCTTGACTTGCCCTCAAACACGTTTTGTAACTCTAAATCTATATGGAGCATCAAAATCATTCTTTCACCGTAAGAAACAGCAGGCTTTGGTGAACAGTCATGAAATTTCAGGTCTCTGTGGAAATCCATAAAAAAGATATGACAGGAGAAAAAAGTGCCTCATTTCCAGAGTTTGAAATCTGAACAGATCTGAGCGACTGACGAATTTCCTACCCTCAAACAAGTTGTAACTCATCTCAAAACGGTAATAGTGAGAAAAAACTTCTTGAATTGTGAGCATCAGGAGTGTCTGAAGATATATTGCACAAGCGTCATGTCTCAACTTTGTTCGTTAAGGAGATATGATGATTTGAAAATGCCTCTCATTAGAGAATTCCAGCGCTGATTTTGAAGAAACTCCCATTGAGTTTCTAGGAGAGTTTTGAGACTTTGTGTTGCTCTGAGGAGATTTGCAAAAAATCTGTTAGTCCCACAAGAATGATAGTGACATTTTCTGAAAGCCAGCAAAAATACCTACGTTTTGATGTATAATTTGTGGGGCTTGAGTGGAAATTGAGCAAGTAGCAAGAAGTTGTTCAGACATGAAGAGAAATTCAGAAAGGACAAGTGCACACTCTGAGTTAATTGCATAGCAACCAATAACAACGCATGTATTCTGAAAAATCACAATTTTGCAACTGAAAACTTAAAGAGTATAAAATTAAAACGGTAGAAGATCTGAAAAAGCTGAATCAGACAGGAATAGCCCAATAATTTGAGAACATTTTACAGTTTGAATGGAGTTTCTAGGTGAAGTATGACAAAGTAGTTAAGTTTCAAAAACAAGCAAGTTTAGCAGAATTTCTGAAGATTTCCATTCATTTCAATGGGACAAATTAAAGGAAAAAAGTGTAATATTTTAAAAGTATAATAGTAATAAACACCAAATCATAGCCTACATCAGCAGAAAGAGCAGAACAGTATGAGTTTGAACGGTGAAAATCGGCTGAAAACTGAAGCAGTAGTTTTCGCAAAAAACGTACGGAAGCAACCAGAATAAAGTATAATAAAGAATAAAGAGAAACAGAACTCAATAGTGTGGAAGCCTTAAGGCATCACACAATAAGAGAAACAGGAACTCAATAGTGTGGAGCCCTTTAAGGGCATCCACACAATAATAAAGTATAAAGAACTAGAAAAATTTGCATTTCCTGCGAAAATGCAGTGTGGATGCTTTAAAGCTGAAGCTGTCTGCTGAAACTAGCTGAAAAGCTGAAAGTTGCAGAAATTGTAAAACTTTGCAGAAGCAAAGGAACTTGCTAAAATGTAGTAACTTAGCAGAACTGTAATATCTTAGAGGAAACATAATACTTGGCAGAAATACAATAGCATAGCAGAACTTAGCAGAAATATTGTAACTTAGCAGAAACACGATAACTGTCAAAAATACAAGAATTTAGGAGAAATAGTATAAGATAACAGAAAGAATATATTTAGCCAACACTCTGAACATACAGAAATACTATGATTTAGAAAACAGTACAACATAGAAGAAATGCTGTGATTTACCAGAGACACGTAATATACTATGAATATTGTAATTTATATAAATACTATGTTTTAGCAAAATACTCCAGTTTAGCACAAATATTATAACATAGCAGAAATACTATTCTATAGCAGAAATGCTATATTTAGAAAGGAAAATATAATATAGTAGAAATACTATGATTTAGCAGAAATCCTACAATATAGCTTAATAACAATGATTAGAACAGATACTATGATTGAGCAGAATAGTAATAACTTAAGTGAAATATTGGGAAGGTAAAATGACAAGCTGAATAAAAAGGAACATGGTTAAGTTTGCTCAGAACTCATTTTTGTTTACCTCTGAAAAAATAAAATAAAAATACATTTAGGAAAAAAAAACAAATAAGAAACAGCCAACAGATACATGCAAAATCAAATATGGATTATACAAATCAACAGATACACACAAAATCAAATATGGATACAAAAATGTACAGAGAGAAACACACAGAATGGGTCATGCCAGTCAACCAGTCTGAATATATTATATTTTATCAACAATGAGATGCTGCCCTAAAAAGGTCTGTGTGTGTGTGTGTGTGTGTGTGTGTGTGTGTGTGTCTCTCTCTCACACACAACACACACACACACACACGCAGCAGCACAGCAGAAAGTGAATAGGGGCTGTTAACAGCATGTTCTAGGTCAGTCAAACAGCTGTGAGCTTCTCAATTTGAATCACCAATCAGAGAGGCTGTGTGCTTTTCCCGCAAAACAGGTGCACCTGTTTTTACACACACGCAGCACAGAGACAGGATTTTTCAGTCATTTTCTCATAGTGAGGATTCCCCTCAAACAAATGCTATATTCCTAACCGTAGGCTAGAACAGTCATTGTTACAGCATTTTGTTCAGAAGAGATGGGGGAATCTTAAGGTGTTGACAATTTATCTTAAAAATATGAATTATTGAAGATATTTGACTTCTAATGCACCATAATGAGTAGAAGCAAAGCGAAAACTGTCTTGACTTGCCCTCAAATAATGCTTTCTAACTCTAAATCTATTGGAGTATCGATATCATTCTTTCACCGTAAGACAGCAGGCTTTGGTGAACAGTCATGGAAATTTTCAGGTCACTGTGGAAATCCATCTAAAAGATATGACGAGAGAAAAAGTGCCTCATTTCCAGAGTTTGAAATCTGAGAAATCTGAGCGAGGACGAATTTCCTACCCTCAAACAAACCCAATTCATGGCCAATGGAATAGGTGAGAAAGAAATTCTTGAATTGTGAGTGTCAGGAGTGTCTGAAGATATATTGCACAAGCCTCATGTCTCAACTTTGTTTCGTTAAGGAGATATGACGATTTGAAAATGCCTCTCATTAGAGAAATCCAGCGGTGATTTTGAACAAGCTCATTGACTTTCTATGCAGAGTTCCAGACTTTGTGTTGGTCTGAGGAGATTTGCCAAAATTCTATTATACAGAAATACTGAATCAGCACATATACTGTAACATGACAGAAATTCCTCCACTTAGTAGTAATAGTATAACATAACACAAATATTATGATTTGGCACAAAAACCATGATTTGGCAAAAGTATGATTGAGCAGAAGTACTAAGATGTAGTAAAGTACTTTGATTTAACAGAAATACATTATATATAGGAGAGAGTAATACTTAAAATGGGAGAAATATTGATACACACACACATACACAGAGCCTAAAGGAACAGTATGTGCCATGGAGTGTTAACAAGAATCTGAGGTCAATATTAGAAAAGCTGCTAAAAATCATAAAAGTTTGCAGAATTGTAATAAATGATCAATATGAATTAGTGGTCTGTGATAGTGTATTAATTTGTAGGGAATAAAACATGTTGACCAAGGTGGAATTGAACCCACGACCTTTGGGTTGCAGACCTGTGTCATTACAAACTGTACCACTGGGAAAGAGAGCGAGCGCC
>NW_020327193.1:0-55000 GCF_001858045.2 Oreochromis niloticus
GGCTAGAGTGAGACAGCTGAACTGCTAGAGTGAGAGGAGCGAAAAAATTAATCTTAAAATCTTTTTTAAAACTGCTGCTGTGTCCGCAGGTTTCGCTACAGGTATATTTTACCCTCAAAACGTAGCCATCTGTCCTCTTTCATCCAATGTGTTTACTATTGTGCTAGTGTTATGTTCTTTCATAAATGTCACCAAGCACAGCCTCCTCCTCCACTCCTCCATAGACTCCAATGTTAAAATGGCTCAGAAAGTTCTGTTTAAAATCAGAAGAGCAGGCTGTCTTTACACTGTCACCACGTCCATATAATAAACTCCACAGGCATGAACTGAGAATTAGGTAGACTAGACATTGCTGCCGCTCACGGTGAAAGAATTTTGTCAATACGACTTATACTTTTCATTTGGGAGCGATTTGTTTCGGCCTGATTTTCTGTTATTTTAAGCAGCAAAAGTGAGGTGCATGTCTGCGTGTGTATGGGCCATTGGGTGCAGTCACTATAGCAACCAGGCTCACACCTGCCTGCCTAACGAGCTCTGTCCCACTGCCAAGATTCACTTAAACACTTCTCTTTCAACTGCTGCTGTGCCACAGTGTTTGCCTACAGCCATCATTTTACCCTCAAAACGTCGCCATCGTTGTTCTCTTCCAACAGCATGTCTTTCAAAGCTCAGAATATAAACTTTTTAAAACTGTGTGGATCCAAGTGGAGGGATACATTTCAGTCATTCAGTGATTCAAAGAATATGAATTTAATATTCATTCAGATGTTTTCTGACTCTAAATAGTCTTTTCTCATTTTTAGGTTTCTAATTTACATTTAAAACATTTTAGCTGTTTTCCAGCTTCTTGGTGAACATAAGCTTTCAAAAGTTCTGCACTTTTTTTTCAGTTAAAAACTCTGTATTTTTCCATCTATTCAATATTTTTGGTTAATATTCAGCAATTAATTCATTTCAGTGCATACATTCAGATTCAAGCATTCACACTGCAGTTTCTTCAGAAAATGCACTTTCTAGTTATTCTATTTATTATTATAGATTCCGTACGTTTTTGTACTCTATCTCCTTCAAAACCGTTCAACTTAGAAAAACCATTCAAACACCGTTAGATCCTCTTCTTTTGGACATGACTGCTTCTATTTTTCTCATTATAACATTTATATTTTTAATTTTATTCAACTTTTTTCAACAAAAATTTCCATGTATGTCAATGGAGAGACCCTTCAAATTCTCATTCAACTCACTCCTCTTTCAACTGTATCTACTTCCACATACATTGACGTAGAGCCACCATTCAAACTTTAAAACGAAGACAAGACATTCAACTATTCAACTTGTATTTATCTTTTCAATATCTATTATACTTTTTCTTCAGTTCCAGTTTAAGTTTCATGATGATTTTCAGCCGTTTCAGAGTTTATAATGGGTGTGTATGGGACGGAATGTTGGAGCTAGAGTGAGACAGCTCAACTGCCAGAGTGAGAGGAGCAAAAAATTAATCTTAAAATATTTTCAAAACTGCTGCTGTGTCCGCAGCGTTTGGTCTACAGGTATGATTTTACCCTCAAAACGTAGCCATCGCTGTCCTCTTTCATCCAATGTGTTTACTATTGTACTAGGTGTTATGGTTCTTTCATAAATGTCACCAAAGCACAGCCTCCTCCCTCCAACTCCTCCATAGACTCTAATGTTAAAATGGCTCAGAAGGTTCGTTTGAAAATCAGAAGAGCATGGTGTTTTTACACTGTCACCACGTCCATATAATAAACTCCACAGGCATGAAAACTGAGAATTAGGTAGACTGGACATTGCTGCCGCTCACGGTGAAAGAATTTTGTCAATAGGACCTGTACTTTCATTTGGGAGCGATTTGTTTCGACCTGACTTTTCTGTTCATTTTAAGCAGCAAAAGTGAGGTGCATGTCTGTGTGCGTGTGTACTGAGCCATTGGGTGCAGTCACTATAGCAACCAGGCTCACACCTGCCTGCCTAACGAGCTCTGTCTCTCACTGTGCCAAGATTCATCTTAAACACTTCTCTTTCAACTGCTGCTGTGTCCACAGTGTTTGCTCTACAGCCATCATTTACCCTCAAACGTAGCTATCGTTCTTCTCTTTCCAGCACCGTGTCTTTCAAAGCTCAGAGATTTAAACCTTTAAAAGTGTGTAGATCCAAGTGGAGGGATCACACTTTAGTCATTCAGTGATTCAAGAATATGAACTTTAATATTCATTCAGATGTTTTCTGACTCTAATTTTCTGTTCTCATTTCTTAGGTTTTCCAAATTTTAATTTAAAAACTTTTCAGCTATTTTCCAACTTATTCTGTGTGAACATCAGCTTTCAAAAGTTCTGCACTTTTGTTTTCAGGTTAAAACTCTGTATTTTCAGGCTCATTCAACATTTTTATTTTAACTTAAAATTCAGCAATTAATTCATTTCACTGCATACATTCAGATTCAAGCATTCACACTGCAGTTTCTTCAGAAAATGCACTTTCTAGTTAGTGTGAATGCTTGTAAAAGCATTCACAGTATTGTTGTTGTAATCTTATTAGTGTGAATGCTTGTAAAAGCATTCACAGTATTGTTCTTCTAATCTTTATTATTCTATTTAGTGTGAATGCTTGTAAAAGCATTCACAGTATTGTTGTTGTAATCTTTATTATTCTATTTTTTTATTATTATTATCTATTCCGTACGTTTTTTGTACTCCTACTCCTTCAAAACCGTTCAACTTAGAAAACCATTCAAACACTGTTAGATTCCTCTTCTTTTGGACATGACTGCTTCTATTTTTCTCATTTTTAACATTTATATTTTAATTTTATTCAACTTTTTCACCAAAAATTTCCCATGTATTTCAATGGGGAGACCCTTCAATCATCATTCACTTACTCATTTTTAAACTCCTACTACTTCCACATACATTGACGTAGAGCACCATTCAAACTTTAAAACGAAGACAAGACATTCAACTATTCAACTTGTGTTTATCTTTTCAATATCTGTTATACTTTTTCTTCAGTTCCAGTTTAAGTTTCATGATGTTTTTCACCTGTTTCAGAGTTTATAATGGGTGTGTATGGGACGGAATGTTGGGGCTAGAGTGAGACAGCTCAACTGCTAGAGTGAGAGGAGCTAAAAAATTAATCTGAAAATATTTTTTAAAACTGCTGCTGTGTCCGCGGCGTTTGCTCTACAGGTATGATTTTACCCTCAAAACGTAGCCATCGCTGTCCTCTTTCATCCAATGTGTTTACTATTGTCCTAGGTGTTATGGTTCTTTCATAAATGTCACAAATGCACAGCCTCCTCCCTCCAACTCCTCCATAGACTCCAATGTTAAAATGGCTCAGAAAGTTCCTTTGAAAATCAGAAGAGCATGGTGTTTTTACACTGTCACCACGTCCATATAATAAACTCCACAGGCATGAAAACTGAGAATTAGGTAGACTGCACATTGCTGCCGCTCACGGTGAAAGAATTTCGTCAATAGGACCTGTACTTTTTATTTGGGAACGATTTGTTTCGGCCTGACTTTTCTGTTCATTTTAAGCAGCAAAAGTGAGGTGCATGTCTGTGTGCGTGTGTATGGAGCCAATGGGTGCAGTCACTATAGCAACCAGGCTCACACCTGCCTGCCTAACGAGCTCTGTCTCTCACTGTGCCAAGAATAATCTTAAACACTTCTCTTTCAACTGCTGCTGTGTCCACAGTGTTTGCTCTACAGCCATCATTTTACCCTCAAAACGAAGCCATCGTTGTTCTCTTTACAACACAGTGTCTTTCAAAGCTGAGAGATTTAATCTTTTTAAACTGTGTGGATCCAAGTGGAGGGATCACATTCTAGTCATTCAGTGATTCAAAGAATATGAACTTTTAATATTCATTCAGATGTTTTCTGACTCTAAATAGTCTTTTCTAGATTCTTCGGTTTTTCTAATTTACATTTAAAACATTTTCAGCTCTTTTCCAACTTCTTCTCTGTTGATGTCAGCTTTTAGCAGTTCAGCACTTTTGTTTTCAGGTGCAAATTTCTGTATTTTTCATCTCATTCAACATTTTTAACTTAAAATTCAGCAATTAATTCCTTTCAGTGCATACATTCAGATTCAAGCATTCACACTGCAGTTTCTTCAGAAAATGCACTTTCTAGTTAGTGTGAATGCTTGTAAAAGCATTCACAGTATTGTTCTTCTAATCTTTATTAGTGTGAATGCTTGTAAAAGCATTCACAGTATTGTTGTTGTAATCTTTCTTATTATCTATTATTCCATATTCCGTACGTTTTTTGGCATCTAACTCCTTCAAAACCGTTCAACTTAGAAAAACCATTCAAACACCGTTAGATTCCTCTTCTTTTGGACATGACTGCTTCTATTTTTCTCATTTATAACATTTATATTTTTAATTTTATTCAACTTTTTTCAACAAAAATTTCCCATGTATTTCAATGGGGATACCCTTCAAATCCTCATTCAACTTACTCATTTTTAAACTGTATCTACTTCCACATACGTTGACATAGAACCACCATTCAAACTTTAAAACGAAGACAAGACATTCACTATTCAACTTGTATTTATCTTTTCAATATCTATTTTACTTTTTCTTCACTTCCAGTTTAAGTTTCATGATGATTTTCAGCCGTTTCAGAGTTTATAATGGGTGTGTATGGGACGGAATGTTGGGGCTAGAGTGAGACAGCTCAACTGCCAGAGTGAGAGGAGCGAAAAATTAATCTTAAAATATTTTTTAAAACTGCTGCTGTGTCCGCAGCGTTTGCTCTACAGGTCTGATTTTACCCTCAAAACGTAGCCATCGCTGTCCTCTTTCATCCAATGTGGTTACTATTGTACGAGGTGTTATGGTTCTTTCATAAATGTCACCAAAGCACAGCCTCCTCCCTCCAACTCCTCCATAGACTCTAATGTTAAAATGGCTCAGAAGGTTCGTTTGAAAACCAGAAGTACAGGCTGTCTTTACACTGTCACCATGTCCATATAATAAACTCCACAGGCATGAAACTGAGAATTAGGTAGACTGGACATTGCTGCCGCTCACGGTGAAAGAATTTCGTCAATAGGACCTGTACTTTTCATTTGGGAGCGATTTGTTTCGGCCTGACTTTTCTGTTCATTTTAAGCAGCAAAAGTGAGGTGCATGTCTGTGTACGTGTGTACTGAGCCATTGGGTGCAGTCACTATAGCAACCAGGCTCACACATGCCTGCCTAACGAGCTCTGTCTCTCACTGTGCCAAGATTCATCTTAAACACTTCTCTTTCAACTGCTGCTGTGTCCACAGTGTTTGGTCTACAGCCATCATTTTACCCTCAAACGAAGCCATCGTTCTTCTCTTTCCACTGCATGTCTTTCAAAGCTCAGAGATGTAAACCTTTAAAACTGTGTGGATCCAAGTGGAGGGATTACACTTTAGTCATTCAGTGATTCAAAGAATATGAACTTTTAATATTCATTCAGATGTTTTCTGACTCTAAATTTTCTGTTCTCATTTCTTAGGATTTCCAAATTTTAATTTAAAAACTTTTCAGCTATTTTCCAACTTATTCTGTGTGAACATCAGCTTTCAAAAGTTCTGCACTTTTGTTTTCAGGTTAAAAACTCTGTATTTTCCAGCTCATTCAACATTTTATTTTTAACTTAAAATTCAGCAATTAATTCATTCAGTGCATACATTCAGATTCAAGCATTCACACTGCAGTTTCTTCAGAAAATGCACTTTCTAGTTGTGTGGATGCCCTCAAAGGGCTTCCACACTATTGAGTTCCTGTTTCTCTTTATTCTTTATTTTTCTTTTTCAAGTTGCTTCCGTACGTTTTTTGGACTTTAACTACTGCCTCAGTTTTCAGCCGATTTTCTCCGTTCAAACTCTATACTGTTCTGCTCTTTCTGCTTATGGGTGCTATGACTTTTGGTGTTTATTACTATTATACTTTTTAAAATATTACACTTTTTCCTTTAATTTGTCCCATTGAAATGAATGGGAAACTTCCACAATTCTGCTAAAACTTGCTTGTTTTTGAAACTTAACTACTTCCTTATACTTTCACCTAGAAACTCCATTCAAACTTAAAATGTTCTCAGATTATTGGGCTATTCCAGTGTGATTCAGCTTTTTCAGATCTTCTACCGTTTTAATTTTATGCCTCTTTAAGTTTTCAGTTGCAAAATTGTGATTTTTCAGAAAATACATGCGTTGCTATGGTTGCTATGCAATTAACTCAGAGTGAGGGCTGGTCTGTTCTGAATTTTCTCTTCATGTCTGAACAACTTCTTGCTACTCGCTCAATTTCCACTCAACCCCCACAAATTATACATCAAAACGTAGGTATTTTTGCTGGCGTTCAGAAAATGTCACTATCATTGTTGTGGGAGTTACAAATTTTTGGCAAATCTCCTCAGAGCAACACAAAGTCTGAAAACTCTCCATAGAAAGTCAATGGAGAGCTTGTTCAAAATCACCGCTTGATTTCTGTAATGAGAGGCATTTTCAAATCGTCATATCTCCTTAACGAAACAAAGTTGAGACAATAGGCTTGTGCCAATATATCTTCAGACACACCTGATGCTCACAATTCAAGAATTTTTTTCTCACCTATTACCGTTTGGCCATGAATTGCATATATTTGAGAGTAGGAAATTTGTCCCTCGCTCAGATCTCTTCAGATTTCAAAGTCTGGAAATGAGGCACTTTTTTCTCTCGTCATATCTTTTTGATGGATTGCAACAGAGCCCTGAAAATTCCCATGACTGTTCACCAAAGCCTGCTGTTTCTTACGGTGAAAGAATGGTTTTGATGCTCCATATAGATTTAGAGTTAGCAAAGGTTGTTTGAGGACATGTCAAGGCAGTTTTTGCTTCACCTCTACTCAGTTACAGTGTATTAGAAGTCATATATCTTTAATAATTTATATTTTATCTCTGAATTATGAAGACCTGCAGATTCCCCCATCTCTTCTGAACAAAACGGTGTCAGAATGACTGTTCTAGCCCCTATGGTTAGGAAATTATGGCCATTTGTTCGAGGGGAATCCTGAATGTCAGAAATACACTGAAGAAAACTCATACCTCTCTCTGTGTCTGTGTGTGTAAGGGCTGATTACAGCAGGTGCAGCTAATTTAACTGACCTAGATATACCAAGCACAGACTCTTAACAGCTCCAGTTCACTTTGCGCTCTGTGTATGTGTGTGTGTATCAATATTTCTCCTATGTTAAAGTATTGCTTCTCAATCATAGTACTTCAAAGTACTTCTACTACATCTTAGTACTTCTGCTCAATCATAGTATTTGTGCCAAATCATGGTATTTGTGCCAACTCATGGCTTTTGTGCCAAATCAGAATATTTCTGTTATGTTATAGTATTATTACTAAGTGGAGGAATTTCTGTTATGTTATAGTATATGTGCTGAATATAGTATATCTGCCAAATAATAATATTCATCCCAAATCACAGTATTTATGCCAAATTACAGTATTTCTGCTAAAAAGCAGAAATAGTACCTTTTAGCAGAAATTTCTGCCAAACAATAGTATTTATTTTAAAACATACTATTCCTGCCAAATCATAGTATTTGTACTGATTTGTACGCTCTGTGTATATGTGTATCAATATTTCTCCTATGTTAAAGTATTACTCCTCAATTATAGTAATTCTGCTAAATCAAAGTACTTCTACTACATCTTAGTACTTCTGCTCAATCATAGTATTCCTGCCAAATCATAGTATTTGTACTGAAACAGTTTTTCTGCCCAATCATAGTATTTGTACTAAATCATAGTATTTGTGTCAAAGCTTCGTATCTGTATGTAGTCATAGTATTTCTTCTAAATAATAGTATTTCAATCAAATCTCACAAGTTGTTGTAAAACGCAGTATTTCTGAAAATCATAGTATTTGTACCCAATCATAGTATTTCTGCCATATCATCGTATTTGTACCAAATCATGGGTTTTGCCAAATCATGGTATTTGTGCCAAATTATAGTATTTGTGCCCAATTAATATTTCTGTTATGTTATAGTATATCTGCTGAATATATTATATGTGCCAAATCATAGTATTTGTGCTAAAACATAGTATTTCTGCCATATTGTGGTATTTGTGCAAAAACAAAGAAATCATAGTATATCTGTTGTTATAGTGTTACTACTAAGGCATAGTATTTCTGCCAAATCATAGTAGTCCTTCAAAATCATAGTATTACTGCAATTTCATAGTATTTGAGCGAAATCGTACTATATTTGCAACAACGTACTATGTCTGCAAAATCACAGTATTTCTGTAATGTTTTAGTATTACTACTAAGGCACAGTATTTCTGCCAATTCGTAGTATTTGTACTAAATCACAGTACTTGTGCCAAATCATAGTATTTGTTGCAAATCATAGTATTCAAACCAAAACAGTATTTGTACCAAAGCATCGTATTTGTACGAAGTCATAGTATTTCTTCTAAATCATAGTACTTCAATCAAATCTCAGTAGTTGTGCTAAAATGCAGTTTTTCTGACAAATCATAGTATTTGTACCCAATCATAGTATTTCTGCCATATCATTTTATTTGTGCCAAATAATGGTATTTGTGACAAAACATGGTATTTGTTTCAAATTATAGTATTTGTGCCCAATTAATATTTCTGTTATGTTATAGCATAATTACTAAGTCGTAGACGTTCCGTTCTGTTATATTATATCTACTGAATATAGTATATGTGCCAAATTATAGTATTTATAGCAAATCATAGTATTTGTGCCAAACCATTGTATTTCTGCCATATCATCGTATTTGTGCCAAACCATGGTATTTGTGACAAAACATGGTATTTGTTCCAAATTATAGTATTTGTGCCCAGTTAATATTTCTGTTATGTTATAGCATAACTACTAAGTCGCAGACGTTCTGTTCTGTTATAGTATATCTGCTGAATATAGTATTTGTGCCAAATCATAGTATTTATAGCAATACCATTGTATTTGTATGGAGTCATAGTATTTCTTTTAAATCATTTGTTAAAGTATATGTGCTGAATATAGTATATGTGTATCAATATTTGTCCTATGTTAAAGTATTACTCCTCAATCACATTATTTCTGCTAAATCAAAGTACTTCTACTACATCTTAGTACTTCTGCTAAATCATAGTATTTTTGCCAAATCATGGTATTTGTGCCAAATTATATTATTTGTGCCCAATTAATATTTCTGTTATGTTATAATATATCTGCTGAATATAGTATATGTGCCAAATCATAATATTTATACCAAATCATAGTATTTGTGCTAAAACATAGTATTTCTGCCATATTTGTCTAAAAACATATACCATGGTTGTGCAGACATTCTATCTGTTATATTATAGTATTATAACTAAGGCATAGTATTCTTTGCCAAATCATAGTATTTTTTCAGAAACATAGTATTTCTGGTAAATCATATTATTTGTTTCAAATTATAATATTCTATCCAAATCATGGTATTTGTGCCAAAGCACAGTATTTGTACAAAGTCATAGTATTTCATTCAAATCTCAGTAGTTGTGCTAAAACGCAGTATCATTGCCAAATAGCAGTATTTGTACCCAATCATAGTATTTCTTCTAAATCATAGCATTTGTGCCAAATCATAGTATTTGTGATAATACATAGTATGTCTGCAAAATTGAAGTATAACTGTTATGTTATAGTATTACTACTAAGTCATAGCATTTCTGCTTTGTCATAGTATTTGTACTAAAATGTAGTATTTCTGCCAAATAATAGTATTACTGTTATTTCATAGTATTTGAGCAAGATTACAGTGTTTCTGCAAAAACATAGTATTTCTGCTAATTCATAGTATTTCTGTTATCTTATCGTACTTGTACTCAATTATAGTATTTGTGCCAAAGTTTAGTATTTCTGCCAAAATCATATTATCTCTGCTAAATCATAGTGTCTGCCAAAACATAGTATTTCTCCGAAATCTTAGTAATGTTGCTCAATGATAGAATTTCTGCTATGCTGTAGTACTGATTATAGTACTGATTGCTTGATTATAGTATTTCTGCTAAGTCAAAGTATTTAATGTAAATCATAGTATTTCTACCAAGTCCCAGTTTTTCTGCTAAATCATAAATAATGTTTTAGCACAAATTGTATGATTTAGCTAAATACTATGATTTGTCACAAATGCTATGATTTGGTACAAACACTGTGCTTTGGCACAAACACTGTGATTTACCAGAAATAATGTGATTTGGCAGAAATACTGTCATTTGGTTTAAATATTATGATTTAGAAGAAAGACTATGTTTTAGTATAAATACTATGTTCAAAGTATGGGAGGCCCGGGTTCAAATCTCGCTTATGGCAACAGTTTTTTCAGTTAACAGTTAAAAATTTTTTAAAATCTTTTCAACACAAATTTCAAAAGCTTCTTTACCCCTTTTCATCTGTATTTCCAGCTTCTTCGCCCCTTTTCAGCTAAATTTTTTTAGTTTTTCAACCCTTTTCAGCACAAATCCTAGCTTTTTCAGCTCTTTTCAGAAAAGTAATCTTTTCATCAGAAATTCAGCTCATTCACCTCTTTTCAGTGCAACATTCTGCTTCTTTACCTCTTTTCTGCAGAAATTCTTCTGATTCACCTCTTTTCAGCAGTATTTTGAGCTTTTTCACCACTTTTCAGCACAAATCCCAGCTTTTTCAGCTGTTTTCAGCAAAAAAAACTCTTTTCAGCAGAATTCTGAAAAGAGTTCTGCAGAACTCTTTTCAGCAGAAATTCTGCTGATTGAACTCTTTTCAGCAGAAATTTCAGAATTTTCACCTCTTTTCAGCCCAAATTCTGCTTATTCACCTCTTCTGCAAAATTTTCAGCCTTTTCACCTCTTATCAGCACAAATCTCAGCTGTTTTCAGAAAAAAAACTCTTTTGAGCAGAAATTCTGCTGATTCATCTCTTTTCAGCGCAACTTATTGCTTCTTTACCTCTTTTCTGCAGAAATTCTGCTGATTCACCTCTTCTGCAAAGTTTTCAGCCCTTTCACCTCTTATCAGCACAAATCTCAGCTGTTTTCAGAAAAAAAACTCTTTTGAGCAGAAATTCTGCTGATTCATATCTTTTCAGCGCAACTTATTGCTTCTTTACCTCTTTTCTGCAGAAATTCTGCTGATTCACCTCTTTTCTGCAAAATTTTCAGCCTTTTCACTTCTTCTCAGCACAATTCTCAGCAGCTTCTGCTCATTTAGCAAAATTGTCCCTTTCTCCATCTCTTGTTTTTGCGGGAAAGAGTTTGGTTCAGTGAGATGAGCAGCTGTCTTGAGACCAGAAGGGCTAGGTTCAAATCCCCGTCATGGCAAAACCTGTTTTCAGTTTTCTCTTTTGTTCTTTTGTTCTACCTCTTTTCTGCAGAAATTCTGCTGATTTATCTCTTTTCTGCAAAATTTTCAGCCTTTTCGCCTCTTCTCAGCACTAAAAATGAGCAGCTTCTGCTCATTTTAGCAGAATTGTCAGTCTCTCCTCCTCTTTTTTGAGAGAATGAGTTTAGCTCAGTGAGATGAGTAGCTGCCTTGAGTCCAGGAGGGCCAGGTTCGAATCCTGCTCAGCGCAAAACTTCTTTTTTCACCACCATACAACTTTTTGCAACTTTTCATCTTTTTCAGCTTTTCAGCAGACAGCTTCAGCGTTAAGGCATCCACACAGCATTTTCGCAGGAAATGCAAACTTTTTCTAGTTATTATTATTATATATTCCGTACGTTTTTTGGCATCTAATTCCTTCAAAACCGCTCAACTTAGAAAAACCATTCAAACACCATTAGATTCCTCTTCTTTTGGACATGACTGCTTGTATTTTTCTCATTTATAACATTTATATTTTTAAAATTATTCAACTTTTTTCAACAAAAATTTCCCATGTATTTCAATGGGAAGACCCTTCAAATCTCCTTCAACTTACTCCTCTTTAAACTGTATCTACTTCCATATACGTTGACATAGAACCACCATTCAAACTTTAAAACGAAGACAAGACATTCAACTATTCAACTTGTATTTATCTTTTCAATATCTATTATACTTTTTCTTCAGTTCCAGTTTAAGTTTCATGAAGATTTTTCAGCCGTTTCAGAGTTTATAATGGGTGTGTATGGGACGGAATGTTGGGGCTAGAGTGAGACAGCTCAACTGCCAGAGTGAGAGGAGCGAAAAAATTAATCTTAAAATATTTTTTAAAACTGCTGCTGTGTCTGCAGCGTTTGCTCTACAGGTATGATTTTACCCTCAAAACGTAGCCATCGCTGTCCTCTTTCATCCAATGTGTTTACTATTGTACTAGGTGTTATGTTTCTTTCATAAATGTCACCAAAGCACAGCCTCCTCCCTCCAACTCCTCCATAGACTCTAATGTTAAAATGGCTCAGAAGGTTCGTTTGAAAATCAGAAGAGCATGGTGTTTTTACACTGTCACCACGTCCATATAATAAACTCCACAGGCATGAAAACTGAGAATTCAGTAGACTGGACATTGCTGCCGCTCACGGTGAAAGAATTTCGTCAATAGGACCTGTACTTTTCATTTGGGAGCGACTTGTTTCGGCCTGACTTTTCTGTTCATTTTAAGCAGCAAAAGTGAGGTGCATGTCTGTGTGCGTGTGTACTGAGCCATTGGGTGCAGTTACTATAGCAACCAGGCTCACACCTGCCTGCCTAACGAGCTCTGTCTCTCACTGTGCCAAGATTCATCTTAAACACTTCTCTTTCAACTGCTGCTGTGTCCACAGTGTTTGCTCTACAGCCACCATTTTACCCTCAAAATGTCGCCATCGTTCTTCTCTTTCCAACAGCGTGTCTTTCAAAGCTCATAGATACAAACTTTTTAAACTGTGTGGATCCAAGTGGAGGGATCATATTTTAGTCATTCAGTGATTCAAATAGTATGAATTTTTAATATTCATTCAGATGTTTTCTGACTCTAAATTTTCTTTACTCATTACTTAGGTTTTTCTCATTTTAATTTAAAAACTTTTCAGCTATTTTCCAACTTCTTCTGCTTTTAGCAATCAGCTTTTAGCAGTTCAGCACTTTTGTTTTCAGGTGCAAATTTCTGTATTTTTCATCTCATTCAACATTTTTAACTTAAATTCAGCAATTAATTCATTTCACTGCATACATTCAGATTCAAGCATTCACACTGCAGTTTCTTCAGAAAATGCACTTTCTAGTTATTAGTGTGAATGCTTGTAAAAGCATTCACAGTATTGTTGTTGTAATCTTTATTATTATTAGTGTGAATGCTTGTAAAAGCATTCACAGTATTGTTGTTGTAATCTTTATTATTATTATATATTCCGTACGTTTTTTGGCATCTATCTCCTTCAAAACCGTTCAACTTAGAAAAACCATTCAAACACTGTTAGATTCCTCTTCTTTTGGACATGACTGCTTCTACTTTTCTCATTTATAACATTTATATTTTTAAAATTATTTAACTTTTTTCAACAAAAATTTCCCATGTATTTCAATGGGGAGACCCTTCAAATCCTCATTCAACTTACTCATTTTCAAACTGTATCTACTTCCACATACGTTGACATAGAGCCACCATTCAAACTTTAAAACGAAGATAAGACATTCAACTATTCAACTTGTATTTATCTTTTCAATATGTATTATACTTTTTCTTCAGTTCCAGTTTAAGTTTCATGATGATTTTTCAGCCGTTTCAGAGTTTATAATGGGTGTGTATGGGACGGAATGTTGGGGCTAGAGTGAGACAGCTCAACTGCCAGAGTGAGAGGAGCGAAAAAATTAATCTTAAAATATTTTTTAAAACTGCTGCTGTGTCCGCAGCGTTTGCTCTACAGGTCTGATTGTACCCTCAAAACGTAGCCATCGCTGTCCTCTTTCATCCAATGTGTTTACTATTGTACTAGGTGTTATGGTTCTTTCATAAATGTCACCAAAGCACAGCCTCCTCCCTCCAACTCCTCCATAGACTCTAATGTTAAAATGGCTCAGAAGGTTCGTTTGAAAATCAGAAGAGCATGGTGTTTTTACACTGTCACCACGTCCATATAATAAACTCCACAGGCATGAAAACTGAGAATTAGGTAGACTGGACATTGCTGCCGCTCACGGTGAAAGAATTTCGTCAATAGGACCTGTACTTTTCATTTGGGAACGATTTGTTTCGGCCTAACTTTTCTGTTCATTTTAAGCAGCAAAAGTGAGGTGCATGTCTGTGTGCGTGTGTATGGAGCCATTGGGTGCAGTCACTATAGCAACCAGGCTCACACCTGCCTGCCTAACGAGCTCTGTCTCTCACTGTGCCAAGATTCATCTTAAACACTTCTCTTTCAACTGCTGCTGTGTCCACAGTGTTTGGTCTACAGCCATCATTTTACCCTCAAAACGTCGCCATCGTTGTTCTCTTTCCAACACTGTGTCTTTCAAAGCTCAGAGATGTAAAGTTTTTAAACTGTGTGGATCCAAGTGGAGGGATCACATTTTAGTCATTCAGTGATTCAAAGAATATGAACTTTTAATATTCATTCAGATGTTTTCTGACTCTAAATTTTCTTTTCTCATTACTTAGGTTTTTCTAATTTACATTTAAAACATTTTCAGCTGAGACTTCCGGCTAATGGCGGCTTGGAGTGAGTAGTGTTTTGGTGAGCTCCTGCACGGTCGACCTTTTTTTCAATAATTACTGGGCACTTTTTTTCTGACTCGACCCCAAGCGATATCTAACTCGTTTTAAAATAGTACACTTTTTCATTTTGGTCACTAAAATGCCACCAAAGCCGACTAAAGGAGGAAGCTCGATTCGGCCTCACCTGCGGCCTGCTTCTCCTGATGAGCCCTTGACCCATCCCGAGGTGGGGACTGCGGCCCAGGCCGCCACCAGTAGCGATGTCGGCGCTCTCAAGGCGGAGTTGCTTTCGGCTCTCCGCGAGGACTTTGCTGCTACACTTAAAACGGAGTTTCAAGCTATCCTTGGTGAAAGTCTTTCCTCCATTAAGTCCGAGCTTCTCTCCTTCAAAAAGGAATTGTCCTCTGGCCTGTCCGCGATGCAGGAGAGTTTCACTGGGCTAAAGGTAACGGTCGCCGAGATGGAGCGATCCCTGTCTACCTGTACCGATGACATCGTCAGCCTCCAGAGAAAAGTGGAGCATCTATCTAAAGCGGTAGCCAAGTTGGAGGATAAATGTGACGACTTGGAGTCCCGGTCCCGGCGTCAAAACATCCGCATCGTTGGGGTTCCAGAGGACGACCCATTGTCGGCATCCACGGCCGCTATTTCACGGTTGTTGAAGGAGGCCTTTGACCTCGCCGAGGAGCCGCTGCTAGACCGTGCTCACTGTACTCTGGCCCCCAAGCCTAAAACAGGTGAGCGGCCCCGTCCCATTGTAGCGAGGCTACACTACTACACTGACTGTGTTAAAATCCTGTCGAGGGCAAGGGAGCTTCAGCGGATTAAGGTGAACAACATGACCATCTCCGTTTTCCCCGACTACACCGCCAAGACAGCCCGAGCTCGTGCGGCCTTCGCGGACTGTCGCCGCCAGCTCCGAGGAATCGAAGGGGTCCGGTTCGGCCTGCTCCACCCAGCCCGGCTGCGGATTACCCATGATGGGGTCACACGGGACTTTACCTCTCCAGAGGAGGCCAATACTTACATTAAGACGATAACCAAGTGAGGAAAAAAAAATGTATATATACTATAATATATTTAAGGAAGCAATTGACGTCTCCGGTTTATATTTCACTGTTTGAGGAGTGTGTCTTTCTTCATCTGGGGTAAGGTATTCTTTTAGGTTCAAAAATGTATGAGTCAGTCTTAAAATGTTTGTCCCTTATAGGGTTAATTTAAAAACAATATTTTCACTTAGGCATTCTTAGATTAGTGCCTGTCCTATGTTTCCATTTTATATTGTGTGTCTAGTCCTGCGGGATTCACCCGACACTTAAAGGTGTTTTTGTTTTTTTTGTTTTTTCTTGTTCCTACTGCGCTATTTAGCTGAAAGTACAACTTTGTCAATGACTCCCATAGGAGTCTGCACCGCTCCTTCGTTTGGGGAAGGACAGTGCAAGCAAGGGGAGGGGGGTGGGGTGGGTGGTCTTTGTTTTGTTTTTCGTTCTGTTTTTGTTTTGTTTTTTCCGTCTTGTTTTCCTTTGGGAGGGGGGTGCCTACTTACTTCTGCTATAAATGACTGATCACATGTCCTGTGACATACAAGCCTCATCTAGTTCTTCCTCAGTTAGATTTTTAAGTTGGAACGTCAAAGGCCTTAACAACCCGGTGAAGCGTTCTAAAATATTTTCACACTTGAAGCATCTTAATCCAGATATAGTATTTTTACAAGAAACACATCTGCAAGAGACACATCATGGCAAGCTCAGGTACTCATGGGTTGGGGAGACCTTTCATTCAACCTTTAACTCTAAAGCCAGGGGAGTAGCTATTTTAATTAGTAAGAAGGTTGATTTTGTGGTTTCCAAAACAATTGAGGATAAAAATGGTAGATTTCTTATAATTGCTGGTAAACTATTTCATACTCCTGTTTTGTTGGTCAATATTTATGCTCCAAATTTTGACAACCCTGATTTTACAAACAATGTATTTAGCACTCTTCCTTTTCTTGACACCCATTGCTTAATTCTCGCTGGGGACTTGAACTGTGTAATTAACCCGACACTAGACCGCTCCTCACCTCGTGTCTTTACTCAGTCCTCTATGTCCAAATCAATCTCTGACTTCATGTCTCAGAATGGGTTTGTAGATCCTTGGAGGACGCGTAATCCACAAACAAAAAAGTTTTCCTTTTTCTCTCAGGTACACCAATCTTATTCCCGTATAGATTATTTTTTTGTGGATGGTTCTCTGATGCCTAAAGTCACATCTTCTGAATACCACCCAATTGTTATATCAGACCATGCTCCACTAAGCCTTGATATAAACTTCACTGGTAGACCTCGCTCCTGCCCTTTTTGGAGGTTCAACACTCTCCTACTATCTGCTGATTCATTCAACCAGTTCATTCTATCAGCAATCGATGACTTTCTTGCCTTTAATAAAAGCGATTCAGTCTCCTCCTCATTATTATGGGAAACACTGAAAGCATATCTGCGTGGCCAGATTATTTCTTATTCAGCTAATCTTAATAAAAATTCCAGGGCCAAGGTAGCAGAAATTTCTGCAAAAATTCAGGACGCTGACAACCAAAATGCCATTAATCCATCACAGATGTTATTGAAGCAACGACAGGATTTACAGACTGAACTTGATCTCCTCACAACAGCTGACGCGGAACGTCTTTTGATTCGATCCCGTGCTACCTACTACGAGCATGGTGAAAAGCCAAGTAGACTTCTGGCACACCAACTGAAATGTAGAGCCAGCTCTCGCACAATTTCACAAGTTAAAGACCAGTCTGGCAATCTGGTTTCTGACCCTGTCTCTATCAGTGGGATTTTTAAGAGATTTTACTGCAATCTCTACAGCTCTGAATCACAGTCAGTTTCAGATGAGATGCTTGCCTTCCTCCAGAATTCTGACCTTTCCACAGTAAATAAATCAGTTTCTGATGAACTCGATGCTCCCATTAAAATAGAGGAAATTTTTGGCTCAATCAAATGTATGCAGAGCAGTAAGGCCCCAGGCTCAGACGGATTTCCGGCTGAGTTTTTCAAAAAATTTAAAGACAAGCTGGCCCCTCTCCTTCTTGATGTATATAATGAATCACTGCGAAATGGCCGGCTGCCCCCCACTTTAACGCAGGCATCTATTTCAGTTTTACTGAAGAAAGGCAAAGACCCTACGGCCTGTGAGTCCTACAGGCCCCTGTCTCTCCTAAATGTAGATTTTAAGATTTTGGCAAAACTACTTGCAATTCGGCTCGAGGCCGTTCTTCCACAGATTATCTCACAGGAACAGAATGGATTTATCAAAGGCCGTCAGTTGTTCTTTAACACACGTACGGTGCTAAGTACAATTTTTTCTGCTCACTGTCCCTCGTCTCCTGAGGTGATCATTTCTCTAGATGCAGAGAAGGCCTTTGATCGGGTCGAATGGGATTATCTTTTTGCTGTACTGACTAGGTTTGGGTTTGGAGAAAGGTTTGTGTCTTGGATCAAACTTCTTTATACATCCCCTCAGGCTTGTGTCATCACCAACTCAGTTCGATCTGATTATTTTCCACTATGCCGTGGCACTCGCCAGGGGTGTCCTCTTTCTCCCCTTCTCTTTGCTTTAGCCATAGAACCCCTTTCTGTTGCTCTGAAATCCCTCTCTTCCTTTCATGGAATTATCCGTGCAGGTGTTGAACTTAAGGTATCCCTGTACGCAGATGATCTTCTTTTGTATGTAGCTGACCCCATATGTAGTCTTCCTTCAATTTTATCTGTCTTGGAAAAATTCAGCTCTTTTTCTGGCTATAAAATTAATTTGCTCAAGAGCGAATGTTACCCTGTGAACTCTTTAGCGTTAACACTCGAGCAGTCTGACATTCCTTTTAAGCTCAGCCCCTCGGGATTTAGGTACTTGGGAATTAATATTACACGAACTTTGCCTTTACTGTTTTCTGAGAATTTTGCCCCCCTGGTCTCACAATTTGCATTAGATTTCCAGAGGTGGAACTCCCTCCCATTGTCACTAATTGGCAGGATTAATATTATCAAAATGAATGTGCTACCCAGATTTCTCTTTCTATGTCAGTGTATCCCCCTATTTTTGCCCAAACAGTTTTTTAAGTCCCTGGACCAGATGGTTTCTTCTTTTTTGTGGAATGGAAGGGCCCCTAGACTTAGGCTCTCTTTATTACAACAGTTTACTTCTAATGGGGGTCTTTCCCTACCGAATTTTTTAATGTACTATTGGTCTTCGCATATTCATAAGCTGACCTACTGGCTAAATTCGCCTAACCTGATTTGGTGTAAACTTGAAATTCAATCAATTTCTCCATATTTTTCACCCACCTCCCTTATCTATTCATCACTGCCTGTTAAAACATCTTCTGTTGCTTCAAATCCCGTTGTGCTCTCTACACTTAAGATATGGTTTCAGTTCAGGTCGCATTTTAAATTCATATCCCCCTCTACCAGATTACCATTGTTAAGGAATCATCTATTTTCCCCTGCCACTACCTATTTGACGTGGCACGAAAGAGGCATAAAGACCATGAGAGCCCTTTACAAAGATGATGTCTTTCTTAGTTTCTCAGAGCTATCCTCAAAATTTAACCTACCTCCTACTCACTTGTTTCTCTATTTACAAATTAGACACTGTGTCTCATCACTGTTTCCAAATTTCCCAATTCTCCCTGCTGATCCTCCATGGGTTGACCTTCTGCTTGTTAGGCCTAATCAAAAATCACCTCTATCAAATATATATTGTATGCTTATGGCGACCGAATCTGACGTATCAGGTAAAATCAGAACCGCCTGGGAGCGTGAATTAGGTGTTGAACTGTTTGAATCATGGTGGAATAAGGTGAATCTCATCATGCGTTCGAGTACACCATGTGCTAGGCTACAGCTTATACAGTTTAAAGTAATAAACAGAGTCCATTTCTCAAAATCCCGTTTATCAAAAATTTTTCCTTCAATTATAGACCAATGTGACAGATGTCACACCTCCCCTTGCAATCTAAGCCATATGTTTTTTTTCTGTCCGAGTTTGAACAAATTTTGGAGTGACTTCTTTTCTGTACTTTCGGGGGTTTTTGGAATTCAGATCCGAGGAGACCCTCTAATAGCCATTTTTGGAGTTCCAAAGACCCCTCTTAATATAACTCCCCAGCAAAATGAGATCTTGGCCTTTTGCTCTCTTCTTGCTAGACGGTGTATTTTACTTCTTTGGAAATCTCCCACGCCTCCATCTGCATTGCAATGGCTTAATACTGTCCGGACATTCTTGAGGGTGGAGAAGATCTCACTCACAGTGAAAGGTAGTTCTGCAAAATTTATCCACAAGTGGACACCCTTTGTGGAATATCTCAAATCTGTTCCTTAGTACAATGCAATTTACCCACCCTGCGACTAGATTGAAAAGAATTTGGAATTTACTCCTTTTTTTTTTTTTTTAAGGTAGGCATAGGATTTAGGCACCCCCCCTCCCCTTTTATTCTTTTCTTTTTCCTTTTTATTTATTTATCTATTTATTTATTTTTTAATGTTGTTTCTTCGATTTTCTGTTCTTCTGTTGGTATGATGTTTGGGGGTTTTTTTTGTATTTTATTTGCTCTTTTGTTTAACAAGTTAAAGTTAAAATGATTGGGAAAGAAACGTTTGAGAAAATATGTCATGTAAGATGCATATAATACAATGTATATAAGTTTCTATAATCTCTCAATAAACAAATTAAAAAATAAAAACATTTTCAGCTATTTTCCAACTTCTTCTCTGTGCTTGTCAGCTTTTAGCAGTTCAGCACTTTTGTTTTCAGGTGAAAATTTCTGTATTTTTCATCTCATTCAACATTTTTAACTTAAAATTCAGCAATTAATTCTTTTCAGTGCATATATTCAGATTCAAGCATTCACACTGCAGTTTCTTCAGAAAATGCACTTTCTAGTTAGTGTGAATGCTTGTAAAAACACCGTTAGATTCCTCTTCTTTTGGACATGACTGCTTCTATTTTTCTCATTTATAACATTTATATTTTTAAAATTATTCAACTTTTTTCAACAAAAATTTCCCATGTATTTCAATGGAGAGACCCTTCAAATTCTCCTTCAACTCATTCCTCTTTAAACTGTATCTACTTCCACATACATTGACGTAGAGCCACCATTCAAACTTTAAAACGAAGACAAGACTTTCAAATATTCAACTTGTATTTATCTTTTCAATATCTATTATACTTTTGCTTCAGTTCCAGTTTAAGTTTCATGATGCTTTTTCAGCCGTTTCAGAGTTTATAATGGGTGTGTATGGGACGGAATGTTGGGGCTAGAGTGAGACAGCTCAACTGCTAGAGTGAGAGGAGCAAAAAAATTAATCTTAAAATATTTTTTAAAACTGCTGCTGTGTCCGCAGCGTTTGCTCTACAGGCATGATTTTACCCTCAAAACGTAGCCATCGCTGTCCTCTTTCATCCAATGTGTTTACTATTGTACTAGGTGTTATGGTTCTTTCATAAATGTCACCAATGCACAGCCTCCTCCCTCCAACTCCTCCATAGACTCTAATGTTAAAATGGCTCAGAAGGTTCGTTTGAAAATCAGAAGAGCATGGTGTTTTTACACTGTCACCACGTCCATATAATAAACTCCACAGGCATGAAAACTGAGAATTAGGTAGACTGGACATTGCTGCCGCTCACGGTGAAAGAATTTCGTCAATAGGACCTGTACTTTTCATTTGGGAGCGATTTGTTTTGACCTGACTTTTCTGTTCATTTTAAGCAGCAAAAGTGAGGTGCATGTCTGTGTGCGTGTGTATGGAGCCATTGGGTGCAGTCACTATAGCAACCAGGCTCACACCTGCCTGCCTAACGAGCTCTGTCTCTCACTGTGCCAAGATTCGTCTTAAACACTTCTCTTTAAACTGCTGCTGTGTCCACAGTGTTTGCTCTACAGCCATCATTTTACCCTCAAAACGACGCCATCGTTGTTCTCTTTCCAACAACGTGACTTTGAAAGCTCAGACATTTAAACTTTTTAAACTGTGTGGATCCAAGTGGAGGGATCACATTTTAGTCATTCAGTGAGTTAAAGAATATGAACTTTTAATATTCATTCAGATGTTTTCTGACTTTAAATTTTCTTTTGTCATTACTTAGGTTTTTCTAATTTACATTTAAAACATTTTCAGCTATTTTCCAGCTTCTTCTGTGTGAACATAAGCTTTCAAAAGTTCTGCACTTTTGTTTTCAGGTTACAAACTCTGTATTTTCCAGCTCATTCAACATTTTTGGCTTAATATTCAGCATTTAATTCATTTCAGTGCATACATTCAGATTCAAGCATTCACACTGCAGTTTCTTCAGAAAATGCACTTTCTAGTTAGTGTGAATGCTTGTAAAAGCATTCACAGTATTGTTGTTGTAATCTTTCTTATTATCTATTATTCCATATTCCGTACGTTTTTTGGCATCTAACTCCTTCAAAACCGTTCAACTTAGAAAAACCATTCAAACACCGTTAGATTCCTCTTCTTTTGGACATGACTGCTTCTATTTTTCTCATTTATAACATTTATATTTTTAATTTTATTCAACTTTTTTCAACAAAAATTCCCCATGTATTTCAATAGGGAGACCCTTCAAATCCTCATTCAACTTACTCATTTTTAAACTGTATCTACTTCCACATACGTTGACATAGAGCCACCATTCAAACTTTAAAACGAAGACAAGACATTCAACTATTCAACTTGTATTTATCTTTTCAATATCTATTATACTTTTTCTTCAGTTCCAGTTTAAGTTTCATGATGTTTTTTCAGCCATTTCAGAGTTTATAATGGGTGTGTATGGGACGGAATGTTGGGGCTAGAGTGAGACAGCTCAACTGCTAGAGTGAGAGGAGCAAAAAAATTAATCTGAAAATATTTTTTAAAACTGCTGCTGTGTCCGCAGCGTTTGCTCTACAGGTCTGATTTTACCCTCAAAACGTAGCCATCGCTGTCCTCTTTCATCCAATGTGTTTACTATTGTACTAGGTGTTATGGTTCTTTCATAAATGTCACCAATGCACAGCCTCCTCCCTCCAACTCTTCCATAGACTCTAATGTTAAAATGGCTCAGAAGGTTTGTTTGAAAATCAGAAGAGCATGGTGTCTTTCCACTGTCACCACGTCCATATAATAAACTCCACAGGCATGAAAACTGAGAATTCAGTAGACTAGACATTGCTGTCGCTCACGGTGAAAGAATTTCGTCAATATGACTTGTACTTTTCATTTGGGAAGGATTTGTTTCGGCCTGACTTTTCAGTTCATTTTAAGCAGCAAAAGTGAGGTGCATGTCTGTGCGTGTGTATGGAGCCTTTGGGTGCAGTCACTATAGCAACCAGGCTCACACCTGCCTGCCTAACGAGCTCTCTCTCTCACTGTGCCAAGATTCATCTTAAACACTTCTCTTTCAACTGCTGCTGTGTCCACAGTGTTTGCTCTACAGCCATCATTTTACCTTCAAAACGTAGCCATCGTTGTTCTCTTTCCAACACTGTGTCTTTCAAAGCTCAGAGATTTAAACTTTTTAAACTGTGTGGATCCAAGTGGAGGGATCACATTCTAGTCATTCAGTGATTCAAAGAATATGAACTTTTAATATTCATTCAGATATTTTCTGACTCTAATTTTCTTTTCTCATTACTTAGGTTTTTCTAATTTACATTTAAAACATTTTCATCTATTTTCCAGCTTCTTCTGTGTGAACATAAGCTTTCAAAATTTCTGCACTTTTGTTTTCAGGTTAAAAACTCTGTATTTTCCAGCTCATTCAACATTTTTAACTTATAATTCAGCAATTAATTCATTTCAGTGCATACATTCAGATTCAAGCATTCACACTGCAGTTTCTTCAGAAAATGCACTTTCTAGTTGTGTGGATGCTTTAAGGCATCCACACTATTGAGTTCCTGTTTCTCTTTATTCTTTATACTTTATTGTGTGGATGCTTTAGGCATCCACACTATTGAGTTCCTGTTTCTCTTTATTGTGTGGATGCTTTAGGCATCCACACTATTGAGTTCCTGTTTCTCTTTATTCTTTATTCTACTTTATTATTATACTTTATTATTATTCTAGTTGCCACTTTTGCACTTTTTTTGGCACTTAACTACTTCCACAATTTTCAGCCGATTTTCACCGTTCAAATTTTAAACTATTCTACTATTTCTGCTAATGATGGCGATGACTTTCTGCATTTTTTGCTATTATACTTTTTAAAATATTAAGCTTTTTTCCTTTAATTTGTCCCTTTGAAATGAATGGGAAACTTCCGCAATTCTGCTAAAACTTGCTTGTTTTTGAAACTTAACTACTTTTTCCTACTTTCACGTAGAACAACCATTCAAACTTTAAAATGTTCACAAATTATTGGGCTATTCATGGATGATTCAGCTTTTTCATATCTGTTACCATTTTCATCTTATCCCTCTTAAAGTTTTGAGTTGCAAAATTGTGATTTTTCAGAAAATACATGTGTTGTTATGGTTGCTATGGACTTGGCTTCCAGTGTGCCACTGTAGGTTTCGCAGTCTTCTCTTCATGTCCGAACAACTTCTTGATACTTGCTCAATTTTCACTCAACTTCCACAAATTATACATCAAAACGTAGGTATTTTTGCTGGCTTTCAGAAAATGTCACCATCATTGTTGTGAGATTTATAGAATTTTGGCAAATCTCCTCAGACCAACACAAAGTCAGAAAACTCTCCATAGAAAGTCAATGGAGAGTTTGTTCAAAATCATCGCTTGATTTCTCTAATGAGAGGCATATTCGAATCGTCATATCTCCTTAACGAAGCGAAGTTAAAACATGAGGCTTGTCCCAGTATATCTTCAGACACTCCTGACGCTCACAATTCAAGAATTCTTTTCTTACCTATTACCGTTCTGAGATGAGTTACACTTGTTTGAGGGTAGGAAATTCATCCTTCGCTCAGATTTCTTCAGATTTCAAACTCTGGAAATGAACCACTTTTTTCTCTCGTCATATCTTTTTTTTGGATTTCCACACAGACCTGAAAATTTCCATGACTGTTCACCAAAGCCTGCTGTCTCTTACGGTGAAAGAATGATATCGATACTCCAAATAGATTTAGAGTTAGAAAGCGTTGTTTGAGGGGAAGTCAAGGCAGTTTTTGCTGCGCCTCTACTCAGTTATGGTGCATTACAAGTCAAATATCTTCAATAATTCATATTTTAATGATAAATTGTCAACATTGTAAGATTCCCCCATGTCTTCTGAACAAAACGGTGTAAGAATGACCATTCTAGCCCCTACGGTTAGGAAATTATGGCCATTTGTTTGAGAGGAATCCTCACTATGAGAAATAGACTGCAAAAATCCTGTGTCTCTCTGTGCTGCATGCACCTGTTTTGGCGGGAAAAAGTGCACAGGCTCTCTGATTGGTGGATTCAAATTCAGCAGCTCCCAGACTGCTTGACTGAGCTAGAAACTTACTTCTCTCTCCCTGTGTGTGTGTGTGTGTGTGTGTGTGTATGTGTGTGTGTGTGTGTGTGTGTCTGTGTGTGTGTGTGTGTGTGTCTGTGTGTGTGTGTGTGTGTGTGAGTGACAGAGAGTGAGAGAGAGAGAGAGAGAGAGAAAGCCTTTTTATGGGATGATCTCAGTGTAAGATTTAAATTCAATATATTTAGACTGGTTGACTGAATTGGATCTTGTGTGTGTGTGTGTGTGTGTGTGTGTGTGTGTGTGTGACAGAGAGAGAGAGAGAGAGAGAGAGAGAGAAAGCCTTTTCATGGGATGATCTCATTGTAAGATTTAAATTCAATATATTTAGACTGGTTGACTGAATTGGATCTTGTGTGTGTGTGTGCGCGTGTGTGTGTGTGTGTGTGTGTGTGTGTGTGTGACAGAGAGAGAGAGAGAGAGAGAGACAGAGAAAGCCTTTTTATGGGATGATCTCATTGTAAGATTCAAATTAGACTGGTTGACTGAATTGGATCGTGTGTGTGTGTGTGTGTGTGTGTGTGACAGAGAGAGAGAGCGAGAGAGAGAGAGAGAGAGAGTGAGAGAGAGAAAGCCTTTTTATGGGATGATCTCATTGTAAGATTCAAATTCAATATATTTGGACTGGTTGAGTGAATTGGATCTTGTGTGTGTGTGTGTGTGTGTGTGTGTGTGTGTGTGACAGGGAGAGAGAGAGAGAGAGAGAGAGAAAGCCTTTTCATGGGATGATCTCATTATAAGATTTAAATTCAATATATTTAGACTGGTTGACTGAATTGGATCTTGTGTGTGTGTGTGTGTGTGTGTGCGTGTGTGTGTGTGTGTGTGTGTGTGTGTGTGTGTGTGACAGAGAGAGAGAGAGAGAGAGACAGAGAAAGCCTTTTTATGGGATGATCTCATTGTAAGATTCAAATTAGACTGGTTGACTGAATTGGATCGTGTGTGTGTGTGTGTGTGTGACAGAGAGAGAGAGCGAGAGAGAGAGAGAGAGAGAGTGAGAGAGAGAAAGCCTTTTTATGGGATGATCTCATTGTAAGATTCAAATTCAATATATTTGGACTGGTTGAGTGAATTGGATCTTGTGTGTGTGTGTGTGTGTGTGTGTGTGACAGGGAGAGAGAGAGAGAGAGAGAGAGTGAGAGAGAGAAAGCCTTTTTATGGGATGATCTCATTGTAAGATTCAAATTAGACTGGTTGACTGAATTGGATCGTGTGTGTGTGTGTGTGTGACAGAGAGAGAGAGCGAGAGAGAGAGAGAGAGAGAGTGAGAGAGAGAAAGCCTTTTTATGGGATGATCTCATTGTAAGATTCAAATTCAATATATTTAGACTGGTTGAGTGAATTGGATCTTGTGTGTGTGTGTGTGTGTGTGTGTGTGTGTGACAGAGAGAGAGAGAGAGAGAGTGAGAGAGAGAAAGCCTTTTTATGGGATGATCTCATTGTAAGATTCAAATTCAATATGTTTAGACTGGTTGACTGAATTTGATCCTGTGTGTGTCTCTCTGTGCATGTGTGTTTCCATATGTGTCCATATTTGTGATTGTGTGACTGTTATACTTTTTTCCTGATTTTTTTTTTCATTTAACAATTACATTTGAGGGACCCTTTGCATGTTCAGCATTTTTTCCGCTGTCCATTTTGCTTTTCCAATTTTTCTATTTAAGTTATTACTATTGTGCTAAGTCATAGCATTTCTGCTGCTTTTCAGTATTTCTGCTAAATATAGCATGTCTGCCAAATATAGTATTTTTGATTAATTATAGTTTTTCTACCAAATCATAGTACAGTTTTATTGCTTTTTATATGGCTTCTAAGACAACCAATCATATCCGAGGGCTTGCACATTCAAATTTGCATATTGTTGCCTTCATGGCTTCCCAGCCAGCCAATCATATCTTAGGCCTTGCACATTCAAATTTGCATATTGGGGCAATCATGGCTTCTAAGACAACCAATCATCTATGTCATATATCTATGATATTTCATATTTTTATTTTAAATGGTCAACATTTCAAGATTCTCCCATGTCTTCTGAACACAACGGTCTAAGAATGACTGTTTTAGCCCCTACGGTTAGGAATTTATGGCTGTTTGTTTGAGGGGAGTCCTCACTATGAGAAATAGACTGCAAAAATCCTGTCTCTCTCTGTGCTGTAAAAGCCTGCACTTGGTGCACCAGTTTTGGCAGGAAAAAGCACACAGCCCCTCTGATTGGTGGATTCAAATTGAGAATCTCACAGCTGTTTGACTGACCTAGAAACATGCTGTTAACAGCCCCTGTTCACTTGCTGATGCTATGTGTGTGTGTGTGTGCGCGCGTGTGTGTGTGAGCCTGAGTGTGGGTGTCAGTGTGTGTGTGTGTGTGTGTGTGTGTGTGTGAGAGAGAGAGAGAGAGAGAGAGAGAAAGAAAGACACACAAAGCCCTTTTTAGGGCAGCATCTCATTGTTGGATAAAAATATAATATATTCAGACTGGTTGACTGGCATAGACCCTGTGTGTGTGTCTCTCTCTGTACATTTGTGTATCCATATTTGATTTTGTGTGTATTTGTTGATTTGTGTATCCATATTTAATTTTGTGTGTATCTGTTGGCTGTTCTTGTTTGTATTTCTAAATGTATTTTTATTTTATTTTTTCACAGGTGAACAAAAATTAGTTTTGAGCAAACTTAACCATGTTCCTTTTTATTCAGCTTGTCATTTTACCTTTCCAATATTTTCACTTAAGTTATTACTATTCTGCTCAATCATAGTATCTGTTCTAAATCATTGTTATTGAGCTATATTGTAGGATTTCTGCTAAATCATAGTATTTCTACTATATTATATTTTTCTTTCTAAATATATCATTTCTGCTATAGAGTAGTATTTCTGTAATGTTTAAGAATGTTTGGCTAAATATATTCTTTCTGTTATCTTATACTATTTCTCCGAAATTCTTGTATTTTTGGGAAGTTATCATGTTTCTGGTAAGTTACAATATTTCTGCTAAGTTCTGCTATGCTATTGTATTTCTGCCAAGTATTATGTTTCCTCTAAGATATTGCAGTTCTGCTAAGTTACTACATTTTAGCAACGTTCCTTTGCTTCTGCAAAGTTTTTACAATTTCTGCAACTTTTCAGCTTTTTCAGCTAGTTTCAGCTGACAGCTTCAGCATTCCAGCATCCACACTGCATTTTCGCAGGAAATGCAAATTTTTCTAGTTCATAATTATTATACTTTATTATTGTGTGGATGCTTTAAGGCATCCACACTATTGTTTTCCTGTTTCTCTTTATTCTTTATTATTATTATTATTGTGTGGATGCTTTAGGCATCCACACTATTGAGTTCCTGTTTCTCTTTATTCTTTATTATTATTATTGTGTGGATGCTTTAAGGCATCCACACTATTGTTTTCCTGTTTCTCTTTATTGTGTGGATGCTTTAAGGCATCCACACTATTGTTTTCCTGTTTCTCTTTATTCTTTATTATTGTGTGGATGCTGGAGGCATCCACACTATTGAGTTCCTGTTTCTCTTTATTCTTTATTATTCCGGGTGTTTCCGTACACTTTTCGCCGTGGATCTACTTCCACAATTTTCAGCCGATTTTCACCGTTCAAATTTTAAAATATTCTGCTATTTTTGCTCTTTCCGGCTATATCTTTTGGTATTTTATACTGTTATACTTTTTAAAATATTACGTTTTTTTCCTTTAATTTGTCCCATTGAAATGAATGGGAAACTTCCACAATTCTGCTAAAACTTGCTTGTTTTTGAAACTTAACTACTTTTTCCTACTTTCACGTAGAACAACCATTCAAACTTTAAAATGTTCTCAAATTATTGGGCTATTCAGGAATAAATCAGCTTTTTCAAATCTTTTACCGTTTTATTTTTATCCCTCTTAAAGTTTTGAGTTGCAAAATTGTGATTTTTCAGAAAATACATGCGTTGTTATGGTTGCTATGCACTTGGCTTTCAGTGTGCCACTGTAGGTTTAGCAGTCTTCTCTTCATGTCCGAACAACTTCTTGCTACTTGCTCAATTTTCACTCAACTTCCACAAATTATACATCAAAACGTAGGTATTTTTGCTGGCTTTCAGAAAATGTCACTATCATGGTTGTGGGATTTATAGAATTTTGTCAAATCTTCTCAGACCAACACAAAGTCTCAAAAATCCCCATAGAAAGTCAATGGAGAGTTTGTTCAAAATCACTGCTTGATTTCTGCAATGACAGGCATATTCGAATCGTCATATCTCCTTAACGAAGCAAAGTTAAGACATAAGGCTTGTCCCAGTATATCTTCAGACACTCCTGACGCTCACAATTCAAGAATTTCTTTCTCACCTATTACCGTTCTGAAATGAGTTAGACTTGTTTGAGGGTAGGAAATTCGTCCTTCGCTCAGATTTCTTCAGATTTCAAACTCTGGAAATGAACCACTTTTTTCTCTCGTCATATCTTTTTACTGGATTTCCACAGAGACCTGAAAATTTCCATGACTGTTCACCAAAGCCTGCTGTCTCTTACGGTGAAAGAATGATATCGATACTCCAAATAGATTTAGAGTTAGAAAGCGTTGTTTGAGGGGAAGTCAAGGCAGTTTTTGCTGCGCCTCTACTCAGTTATGGTGCATTACAAGTCAAATATCTTCAATAATTCATATTTTAATGATAAATTGTCAACACTGTAAGATTCCCCCATCTCTTCTGAACAAAACGGTGTAAGAATGACCGTTCTAGTCCCTACGGTTAGGAAATTATGGCCATTTGTTTGAGAGGAATCCTCACTATGAGAAATAGACTGCAAAAATCCTGCCTCTCTCTGTGCTGAGTGTGTGTAAAAACGGCTGCACCTGTTTTGGCGGGAAAAAGTGCACAGGCTCTCTGATTGGTGGATTCAAATTTAGCAGCTCCCAGGCTGCTTGAATGACCTAGCAAGTTGCTCCTCTCTCCCTGTGTGTGTGTGTGTGTGTGTGTGTGTGTGTGTGTGTGTGTGTGTGTGACAGAGAGAGAGAAAGAGAGGGCGAGACAGAGTTTTTATGGGAGCATCTTATTGTATGATTTAAATTCAATATATTTAGACTGGTTGACTGAATTTGATCCTGTGTGTCTCTCTGTGCATGTGTGTTTCCATATGTTTCCATATTTGTGATTGTGTGACTGTTACACTTTTTTTGCTGAGTTTTTTTTTCATTTAACAAGTACATTTGAAGGACCCTTAGCATGTTCAGCATTTTTTCAGCTGTCCATTTTGCTTTTCCAATTTTTCTGTTTAAGTTATTACTATTGTGCTGAATCATACTATTTCTGCTATTTTATAAGATTTGTGCTAAATATAGTATTTCTGCCCAATATAGTATTTCTGATTAATTATACTTTTTCTACCAAATCATGTTACAGTATTTTTGCTTTTTATACCATTTTTATAGGATATTTATATTGCTTAATATAGTATTTCTGCTTTTTATAGGATTTGTGCTTAATACAGTATTTCTGCTAAATGTAGTATTTATGCTTAATCACACTATTACTATATATTTCTGCCAGCTTCCCAGCCAGCCAATCATATCTGAGGTCTGCCGTTTCTTCTCTCGTCATATCTCAGCGACGGATGTACAAAGAGCAATGAAAATCGCAGTCAAAGTACACCAAAGTCCGCTGATTCACCCAGTACAAGAATTATGCTTCTAGTCTACCTAGTTTTTGAGTTACACGACGTTTTGTAACTCCAAAAAACGGCGCTCTTTGCCTCACACCGCGATCTAATTCTGACTGCTCATCACCCTGTTTCCCAAGAGCTCACTGTCTTTCCCAGTGGTGCAGCTGGTAATGACACAGGTCTGTAACCCAAAGGTCGTGGATTCGTATTCATCATTTATTACAATTCTGAAAACTTTTTACCAGCTTTTCTAATATGGACCTCAGATTCTTCTTAACACTCCATGGCACAAATACTCTTCCCTTTAGGCTCTGTGAATGTGTGTGTGTATCAATATTTCTCCCATTTTAAAGTATTACTCCTCCATAATTGGATTTCTCTTAAATCAAAGTACTTTTACTACATCTTAGTACTTCTGCTCAATCATAGTATTTCTGCTCAATCATAGTATTTTTGCCAAATCATGGTTTTTGTGCCAAATCATCAGAATCGTGTTTATTGGCCAAGTATATGTGCAGACAAATACAAGGAATTTGGTTCCGGTAGATGGTGGCTCTCGAGCACAGGAATGTAAATCTCACACACACACGCACCCACACACACACGTATCTATATATACATTACACATGCATACACATACATACACAAAGCTGTGTAAACCAACTATAAATAACTAATCTAAACGTATATACATAAAATACAGAAATGAAATGAGGTGGAATGAATACTACAGAATGTACATAAGGTGCAGTTGCAGTCTGGCAGTGGGAGCAGTGTGACAGTTCAACTGTTTAGAAGGGAGATGGCGAGGGGAAAGAAACTGTTCCTGTGTCGGGTGGTCCTGGTCTGCAGGCTTCTGTACCGTCTGCCAGAGGGCAGCAGATCAAAAAGTCTGTGTCCAGGGTGTGAGGGGTCTGTGATGATTTTCCCTGCCCGTTTCCTGGTTCTTGAGAGGTACAGATCCTGGATGGAGGGCAGGGGGGCACCGATGATCCTTTCTGCTGCCCGTACAGTCCGCTGCAGTCTGCACCTGTCCTGTTTAGTGGCTGCACCATACCAGACTGTGATGGAGGAGCACAGGACAGACTCAATGACTGCAGTGTAGAACTGGATCAGCAGCTCCTGTGGAAGACTGTACTTCCCCAGTTGTCTCAGGAAGTACATCCTCTGCTGGGTCTTTTTGAGGATGGAGTTGATGTTGGTCTCCCACTTCAGGTCCTGGGAGATGGTGGTACCCAGCAACTTGAAGATCTCCACAGTCGACACAGGGCTGTCTGATATGATGAGGGGGGGGGGGGGCAGAGTTGAGGGATGTCTCCTGAAGGCCACTGTCATCTCTACAGTTTTAAGAGTGTTCAGCTCCAGATTGTGCTGACTGCACCAGAGTACCAGCCGCTCAACTCATCATAACATTTGTGTTATGTTATAGTATTACTACTAAGTGGAGGAATTTCTGTCATGTTACAGTATATGTACTGATTACAGTATTTCTGCCAAATATAGTATTTCTGATTAATTATAGTTTTTCTACCAAATCACAGTACAGTATTTTTGCTTTTTATAGGATTTTTATAGGATATTTATATTGCTTAATATAGTATTTTTGCTTTTTATACGATTTGTGCTTTATACAGTATTTCTGCTAAATATAGTATTTATGCTTAATCATACTATTTCTATATATTTTTGCCAGGTCCTCTGTGAAGACTGAGACATTCAAATGTACATATCAGGGCCTGCACGGCTTCCAAGCCGGCCAATCATATCTGAGGTCTGCCGTTTCTTCTCTCGTTATATCTCAGCGACGGATGTACAAAGAGCAATGAAAATCGCAGTCAAAGTACACCAAAGTCCGCTGATTCACCCAGTACAAGAATTATGCTTCTAGTCCACCTAGTTTTTGAGTTACATGACGTTTTATAACTCCAAAAAACGGCGCTCTTTGCCTCACACCGCGATCTAATTCTGACTGCTCATCACCCTGTTTCCCAAGAGCTCACTGTCTTTTCCAGTGGTGCAGCTGGTAATGACACAGGTCTGCAACACAAAGGTCACAGGTTGAACTCCACCTTGGACAACATGTTTTTTGCCCTACAAATTAATACACTATCGCAGACCACTAATTCATATTCATCATTTATTACAATTATGAAAACTTTTTACCAGCTTTTCTAATATGGACCTCACATTCTTCTTAACACTCCATGGCACAAATACTCTTCCCTTTAGGCTCTGTGAATGTGTGTGTGTGTCAATATTTCTCCCATTTTAAAGTATTACTCCTCCATAATTGGATTTCTCTTAAATCAAAGTACTTTTACTACATCTTAGTACTTCTGCTCAATCATAGTATTTCTTCTAAATCATAGTATTTTTGCCAAATCATGGTTTTTGTGCCAAATCATCAGAATCGTGTTTATTGGCCAAGTATATGTGCAGACAAATACAAGGAATTTGGTTCCGGTAGATGGTGGCTCTCAAGCACAGCAATGTAAATCTCACACACACACACACACACACACACACACACGCACCCACACACACACGTATCTATATATACATTACACATGCATACACATACATACACAAAGCTGTGTAAACCAACTATAAATAACTAATCTAAACGTATATACATAAAATACAGAAATGAAATGAGGTGGAATGAATACTACAGAATGTACATAAGGTGCAGTTGCAGTCTGGCAGTGGGAGCAGTGTGACAGTTCAACTGTTTAGAAGGGAGATGGCGAGGGGAAAGAAACTGTTCCTGTGTCGGGTGGTCCTGGTCTGCAGGCTTCTGTACCGTCTGCCAGAGGGCAGCAGATCAAAAAGTCTGTGTCCAGGGTGTGAGGGGTCTGTGATGATTTTCCCTGCCCGTTTCCTGGTTCTTGAGAGGTACAGATCCTGGATGGAGGGCAGGGGGCGCCGATGATCCTTTCTGCTGCCCGTACAGTCCGCTGCAGTCTGCACCTGTCCTGTTTAGTGGCTGCACCATACCAGACTGTGATGGAGGAGCACAGGACAGACTCAATGGCTGTGTCCCAATTCAGGGTATGCACGCTTGAAGTACGCATTTCAAGTGCGATTACGTCACCGCCACGCGACGACGGCTGTCCCAATTCAAAGTGTACTTCAAATGCATACTCCAAATGCTCCGTCGATTTCCCCAAATATCAAGCGTGGTCCGGTGCACGCTTCGTGGCCCCATATATCCCACAATCCATAGCGCGGCGGTGGGTGTGGATAATTTTGCCGCAAAATACGGCAGAAGGGTGCGGCCGAAGAGTGAACTATCAAAAGTAAGTACTGAATATTATGTCACTTATTTATGTGCGAATGTTTAAGAACATTAAAACATTACTGTTGGCCACATGTCGGCAAAGTTATGTGACATTAGTGATGTTTGTACTTTCAGCGGTAACTTGGTTTTAAAGCCTCTACTTCTAAATATATATATAGTTGACCTTAATCTTACAGAGAATGTGATGGTTTTATGGATAATTAAAGTCAGTCATATATCCACAAACACAAGCTGAAAGTCAGTGATGCTGCTCGGTTTGCAGTCCTGAATATGACGGCACAAGCAGGATTCACTGCACTGTTAATGTTAGCTATGTTATATTGCTGCCTCTGTTCGGTGGTGTCGAGCCAAACGGACTTTAACGTGTGTTTGAACGAGCTGACGGTTCACTCGTTAAGCTGAAAGAAAGATGCTTTAATGACAGGAGTCACACATGTGTCCACTGGACCATCTAGAACTCTTCTTGTTTAGCACTCGTAATAACACAAACACTAAATCCTCCTTCTCTTGTGCTGTTTTGTAGCAGTGTGTACACCTGAGACTGTCACCTGTCTGTCTGTCCTGCACTCTCTCTCTGTTTCTTTCTCTCTGATTGTGGAATAAAAGTATGAACATGTATTTATAAGTTACACTTGTGTTTGAATCCTGCAGCTTATCACACATTTGATTTCCATGTGTGACAACTACAAGTGTCCAGAGTGAGGACAGACTGAGGGACCCACTGCTGCACATCATCTGTGAGGCTTTGCACCCCTGATGATCCACCAGGACAAACTCAGGAGTGTGTGAGGAAGAGGAGGAGGAAGAGCCAGCAGCAGCTGACAGATGGAGAGAATAGACAGACTGTTCCCTGTTTGTGAAGGACTGCTAGAAAAGTTTAAAATAACTAATTGTCTGTCCTGAATCAGTCTTATTAGGTAATGTTCAAATAATTTGATCATTCCAGTGTTTTCAGTGTGGGAGAAAGTACTCAGGGCCTTCAAGTTACACACTATGAAAGGCAGCAACAAGTTTAATATTCAGAAACCTAAAGTATGTATCAGCAGCAGAATGGAGTTAAAGATAAATGTTTGTTTCAGTTCTATGAAGCTTTGAGTATTTTGGATTAGTAGCACTGCTGTGTTTGTTGCATCATATTGCTGTAATTGTTTATATGCTTTATATATTCTGAGGTAAGTTGATCTATAGTGTTACATCATATTCTATAAGGATGTTATGTGTTTGTGTACTTTCTGCCCAGTTTGGCCCATTTAGCAGAAGTCAGCCTGTTTAAGGCTCTGATATCTATTCTGTATGACTTAAAGCAGTTATGACATGGTCTGATTTTCTCACCCAATAAAGGAATATTTCATATACCAGTCTGATCTTCATTCTATTAGAAACGGTTATCACAGCTCGTACATTTTCTTTTTACACATATATATAAGCATTGAGCCAAATTTAGTAATGCCAACATATTGAAAGAACAATGTTTGTCTCTTATATATAATACATCTGTATATACACTGTCAGAGATACTTGTCTTTGAGTGAAGATTTAAGGTGATAGGAAATATAAATAACTGCTACTTGCATCTTTTACCCAGAGTTCAAGCTCATATATATATACACATATGTATATACGTATGTATATACGGATGGATGGATAGATGGATATAGATATATAGATATAGAGAGATAGAGATATATATCTATATCTATATATATAGATATAGATATATATAGATATATATAGATATATTCTGACAATACATATAATATTGTCCATATTATATTAACATTACCACAGTGAGATGACTTTAGTCTCATGAACAACATTAGCTAATTATTATTTACTAACTAATATTGAAATGACTTCAGTACAGAAATGAAGCCCAACTATCATGTTTTAATTCAATTCAATTCAATTCAATTTTATTTATATAGCGCCAAATCACAACAAAAGTCGCCTCAAGGCGCTTTATATTGTACAGTAGATAGCACAATAATAAATACAGAGAAAAACCCAACAATCATATGACCCCCTATGAGCAAGCAGTCCTGTGGTCTCAACTAATCAAAGTGATGTCATGACAAAAATGAATGACCAACAAAACATTTTTTCTCCTTCATTTCTGTCACACAAAGCTGTATGAAACATTTCTCGCGGTTAGTATCATGGTTGCTAGGCAACCTGAACAGCGCGACGAAGGCTAGACCGTCCCATTTCACAAGCCTCTCACTTCCGCACTTCCCGTACTTGTAGTACGCACCGTACGTAGTACGCGTAGTGTGCGTACTTCAAGCGTGCATACCCTGAATTGGGACACAGCCAATGACTGCAGTGTAGAACTGGATCAGCAGCTCCTGTGGAAGACTGTACTTCCCCAGTTGTCTCAGGAAGTCCGCTGATTCACCCAGTACAAGAATTATGCTTCTAGTCAACCTAGTTTTGGAGTTACACGACGTTTTGTAACTCCAAAAAACGGCGCTCTTTCCTCTCACCGCGATCTACTTCTGACTGCTCATCACCCTGTTTCCCAAGAGCTCACTGTCTTTCCCAGTGGCGCAGCTGGTAAGGAAATTATAGCCATTTGTTTGAGAGGAGTCCTCACTATGAAAAATAGACTGCACAAATCCTGTCTCTGTGCTGCGTGTGTAAAAACAGGTGCACCTGTTTTGGCGAAAAGTACATAGCCTTTCTGATTGGTGGATTCAAATTAAGCAGCTCCAGGCTTTTTGACCTACCTAGAAACATACAGGAAACACTGTATGTACAGCCCCTGTTTGTTCACTTGCTTCTGCTGCTGCTGCGTGTGTGTGTGTGTGTGTGTGTGTGTGTGTATGACAGAGAGAGAGAGAGAGAGAGAGAACCTTTTTATGGGTGTATCTTATTGTGTGATTTAAAATCAATATATTTACACTGGTTGATTGAATTGGATCCTGTGTGTGTCTCTGTGCATGTGTGTTTCCATATATTGGGGCGATCGTGGCTCAAGAGTTGGGAGTGAATGGGTGAATGACTGGATACGTAAAGAGCTTTGGGGTCCTTAGGGACCATAAAAGTGCTATATAAATACAGGCCATTTACCATGTCCATATTTGTAATTGTGCAAGTTATTACTATTATGCTAAATTACAGTATTTCTGCTACTTTTCGGTATTTGTGCTAAATACAGTATTTCTGCTAAATCTTAGTATTATTGCTTAATCATATTATTTGAGCAAAATCATAGTATTTGAGCATATTCTTTCTATTTGTGCCATAGCATAGTATATTTGCTGAATTACAGCATTTCTGCTATGTTGTAGTATTTGTCCTAAATCACAGTATTTGTGCAATGTTTAGGTATTTTTGTTTAAATAAAGTATCTATGTAATCTTGTACCATGTTTGCTAAAATCCTGTATTTCTGAAAAGTTATCTTGTTTCTGCTAAGTTACAATATTTATTCTAATTTCTGCTGCTAAGTTCTGCTATGTTATTGTATTTCTGCCAAGTATTATGGTTTCTTTATGTTATTGCAGTTCTGCTAAGTACTTACATTTTTGCTAAGTTCTTATGCTTCTGCAAAGTTATTACAATTTTTTGCAAAGGTTTTACAATTTCTGCAACTTTTCAGCTTTTTCAGCTAGTTTCAGCTGACAGCTTCAGCTTTACAGCATCCACACTGCATTTTCGCAGGAAATGCAAATTTTTCTAGTTGTGTGGATGCTTTAAGGCATCCACACTATTGTTTTCCTGTTTCTCTTTATTCTTTATTGTGTGGATGCTTTAAGGCATCCACACTATTGTTTTCCTGTTTCTCTTTATTCTTTATTATTATTATTCTAGTTGCTTCCGTACGTTTTTTGGACTTTAACTACTTAAACAATTTTCAGCCGATTTTCACCGTTCATATTTTAAACTATTCAGCTTTTTCTGCTAACGACTGCTATGACTTTTGGTATTTTTAACTGTTATACTTTTTAAAATATTAAGCTTTTTTCCTTTAATTTGTCCCATTGAAATGAATGGGAAACTTCCACAATTCTGCTAAAACTTGCTTGTTTTTGAAACTGAACTACTTTTTCATACTTTCGCCTAGAACAACCATTCAAATTTTAAAATGTTCACAAATTATTGGGCTATTCATGAATGATTCAGGTTTTTCATATCTGTTACCGTTTTCATCTTATCCCTCTTTAAGTTTTGAGTTTCATTTTTGTGATTTTTCACAAAATACATGCGTTGTTATGGTTGCTATGCACTTGGTTCTAAGTGAGCCACTGTACCTTTGGCAATTTTCTCTTCATGTCCGAACAACTTCTTGCTACTTGCTCAATTTTCACTCCACTTCCACAATTTATACATCAAAACGTAGGTATTTTTGCTGGCTTTCAGAAAATGTTACTATCATTGTTGTGGGATTTATAGAATTTTGGCAAATCTCCTCAGACCAACACAAAGTCTGGAAACTCTCCATAGAAAGTCAATGGAGAGTTTGTTCAAAATCACCGCTGGATTTCTGCAATGAGAGGCATATTCGAATCGTCATATCTCCCTAACAAAGCGACGTTAAGACATGAGGCTTGTGCCAATATATCTTCAGACACTCCTGACGCTCACAGTGTACGATTTTTTTTCTCACCTATTACCATTTCGCCATGAATTACATTTGTTTGAGGGTAGGAAATTCGTCCCTCGCTCAGATTTCTTCAGATTTCAAACTCTGGAAATGAGGCACTTTTTTCTCTCGTCATATCTTTTTGATGGATTTCCACACAGACCTGAAAATTTCCATGACTGTTCACCAAAGCCTGCTGTCTCTTACGGTGAAAGAATGATATCGATACTCCAAATAGATTTAGAGTTAGAAAGCGTTGTTTGAGGGCAAGTCAAGGCAGTTTTCGCTTTGCCTCTACTCAGTTATGGTGCATTAGAAGTCAAATATCTTCAATAATTCATATTTTAATGATAAATTGTCAACACTGTAAGATTCCCCCATCTCTTCTGAACAAAACGGTGTAAGAATGACTGTACTAACCCCTACGGTTAGGAAATTATGGCCATTTGTTTGAGAGGAATCCTCACTATGAGAAATTCACTGCAGAAATCCTGTCTCTGTGCTGCGTGTGTGTAAAAACGGCTGCACCTGTTTTGGCGGGAAAAAGTACACAGCCTCTCTGATTGGTGGATTCAAATTTAGCAGCTCCCAGGCTGCTTGATTGACCTAGAAAGTTGCTTGCTCCTCTCTCCCTGTGTGTGTGTGTGTGTCTGTGTGTGTGTGTGTGTGTGTGTGTGTGTGTGTGTGTGTGTGTGACAGAGAGAGAGAGAGAGAGAGGGAGAGAGAGGGAGAGAGAGCCTTTTTATGGGAGCATCTTATTGTATGATTTAAATTCAATATATTTAGACTGGTTGACTGAATTTGATCCTGTGTGTGTCTCTCTGTGCTTGTGTGTTTCCATATGTGTCCATATTTGTGATTGTGTGACTGTTATACTTTTTTTTGCTGATTTTTTTTTTCATTTAACAGTTACATTTGAGGGACCCTTAGCATGTTCAGCATTTTTTCAGCTGTTCATTTTGCTTTTCCAATTTTTCTGTTTAAGTTATTACTATTGTGCTGAATCATACTATTTCTGCTATTTTATAAGATTTGTGCTAAATATAGTATTTCTGCCAAATATAGTATTTCTGATTAATTATAGTTTTTCTACCAAATCATAGTACAGTATTTTTGCTTTTTATAAGATTTTTATAGGATATTTATATTTCTCAATATAGTATTTTTGCTTTTTATAGGATTTGTGCTTAATACAGTATTTCTGCTAAATGTAGTATTTATGCTTAATCATACTATTACTATATATTTCTGCCAGGTCCCCAGGCAGCCAATCCTCTGAGGACTGGGACATTCAAATTTACGTATCAGGGCCTGCACGGCTTCCCAGCCAGCCAATCATATCTGAGGTCTGCCCTTTCTTCTCTCGTCATATCTCAGCGACGGATGTACAAAGAGCAATGAAAATCTCAGTCAAAGTACACCAAAGTCCGCTGATTCACCCAGTACAAGAATTATGCTTCTAGTCCACCTAGTTTTTGAGTTACACCACGTTTTGTAACTCCAAAAAACGGCGCCCTTTGCCTCTCACCGTGATCTAATTCTGACTGCTCATCACCCTGTTTTCCAGGCGCTCGTTCTCTTTCCCAGTGGCACAGTTTGTAATGACACAGGTCTGCAGCCCAAAGGTCGTGGGTTCAATTACACCTTGGTCAACATGTTTTTTTACCTACAATTTACTACACTATCACAGACCACTAATTCATATTCATCATTTATTACAATTCTGCAAACTTTTATGATTTTACCAGCTTTTCTAATATGGACCTCAGATTCTTGTTAACACTCCATGGCACAAATACTCTTCCCTTTAGGCTCTGTGTATGTGTGTGTGTATCAATATTTCTCCCATTTTAAAGTATTACTCCTCTATAATTGTATTTCTGTTAAATCAAAGTACTTTTACTACATCTTAGTACTTCTGCTCAATCATAGTATTTTGCCAAATCATGGTTTTTGTGCCAAATCATAATATTTGTGTTATGTTATAGTATTACTACTAAGTGGAGGAATTTCTGTCATGTTACAGTATATGTGCTGATTACAGTATTTCTGTATAATAGAATTTTGGCAAATCTCCTCAGACTAACACAAAGTCTGGAAACTCTGCATAGAAAGTCAATGGAGAGCTTGTTCAAAATCACCGCTGGATTTCTCTAATGAGAGGCATTTTCAAATCGTCATATCTCCTTAACGCAGCGAAGTTAAGACATGAGGCTTGTGCCAATATATCTTCAGACACTCCTGACGCTCACAATTCAAGAATTATTTTCTCACCTATTACCGTTCTGAAATGAGTTAGACTTGTTTGAGGGTAGGAAATTTGTCCTTCGCTCAGATTTCTTCAGATTTCAAACTCTGGAAATGAGGCACTTTTTTCTCTCGTCATATCTTTTTAATGGATTTCCACACAGACCTGAAAATTTCCATGATTGTTCACCAAAGCCTGCTGTCTCTTACGGTGAAAGAATGATATTGATACTCCAAATAGATTTAGAGTTAGAAAGCGTTGTTTGAGGGCAAGTCAAGGCAGTTTTTGTTTTGCCTCTACTCAGTTATGGTGCATTACAAGTCAAATATCTTTAATAATTCATATTTTAATGATAAATTGTCAACAGTTGAAGATTCCTCCATCTCTTCTGAACAAAACAGTGTAAGAATGACCATTCTAGCCCCTACGGTTAGGAAATTATGGTCATTTGTTTCAGGGGAGTCCTCACTATGAGAAATAGACTACAAAAATCCTGTCTCTGTGCTGCGTGTGTGCACCTGTTTTGGCGGGAAAAAGTACACAGCCTCTCTGATTGGTGGATTCAAATTTAGCAGCTCCCAGGCTGCTTGACTGACCTAGAAACTTGCTTCTCTCGCCGTGTGTGTGTGTGTGTGTGTGTGTGTGCGTGTGTGTGTGTGTGGTGTGTGTGTGAGACACACAGAGAGAGAGAGAGAGAGAGAGAAAGCCTTTTACAGTATTCTGTAAACTTTTATGATTTTACCAGCTTTTCTAATATGGACCTCAGATTCTTGTTAACACTCCATGGCACAAATACTCTTCCCTTTAGGCTCTGTGTATGTGTGTGTGTATCAATATTTCTCCCATTTTAAAGTATTACTCCTCCATAATTGTATTTCTGTTAAATCAAAGTACTTTTACTACGTCTTAGTACTTCTGCTCAATCATAGTATTTCTGCTAAATCATAGTATTTTGCCAAATCTTGGTTTTTGTGCCAAATCATAACATTTGTCTTATGTTATAGTATTACTACTAAGTGGAGGAATTTTTGTCTTGTTACAGTATATGTGCTGATTACAGTATTTGTGCTAAATCATAGTATTTCTACTATATTATATTTTTCTTTCCAAGTATAGCATTTTTCTGCTATATAAGTGTATTCTGCTATGTTATAATATTTGTGCTAAACCAGAGTATTTGTCCTAAACCATAGTCTTAATTTAAAATTATAATATTCATAGTTCATCACAGTGTCTCTGGTAAAACACAGTATTTCTGCTATGTTGTACTATTTTTCTAAATCATAGTGTTTCCATAATGTTTAAGTATTTCTGGCTAAATATATTCTTTCTGTTATCTTATACTATTTCTCCTAAATTCTTGTATTTTTGAGAAGTTATAATGTTTCTGGTAAGTTGCAATATTTCTGCTAAGTTCTGCTATGCTATTGTATTTCTGCCAAGTATTATGTTTCCTCTAAGATATTGCAGTTCTGCTAAGTTATTACATTTTAGCAAAGTTCCTTTGCTTCTGCAAAGTTTTTACAATTTCTGCAACTTTTCAGCTTTTTCAGCTAGTTTTTGCATACAGCTTCAGCTTTAAAGCATCCACACTGCATTTTCGCAGGAAATGCAAATTTTTCTAGTTATTATTATTATTCTAGTTGCTTCCGTACGTTTTTTGGACTTTAACTACTTTAACAATTTTCAGCCGATTTTCACCGTTCAAATTTTAAACTATTCAGCTTTTTCTGCTAACGACTGCTATGACTTTTGGTATTTTTAACTCTTATACTTTTTAAAATATTAAGCTTTTTTCCTTTAATTTGTCCCATTGAAATGAATGGGAAACTTCTGCAATTCTGCTAAAACTTGCTTGTTTTTGAAACTTAACTACTTTGTCATACTTTCGCCTAGAACAACCATTCAAATTTTAAAATGTTCACAAATTATTGGGCTATTCATGAATGATTCAGCTTTTTCATATCTGTTACCGTTTTCATCTTATCCCTCTTTAAGTTTTGAGTTTCATCTTTGTGATTTTTCACAAAATACATGCGTTGTTATGGTTGCTATGCACTTGGCTTCCAGTGTGCCACTGTAAGTTTCGCAGTCTTCTCTTCATGTTCGAACAACTTCTTGCTACTTGCTCAATTTTCACTTAACTTCCACAAATTATACATCAAAACGTAGGTATTTTTGCTGGCTTTCAGAAAATGTCACTATCATTGTTGTGGGATTTATAGAATTTTGGCAAATCTCCTCAGACCAACACAAAGTCTGAAAACTCTCCATAGAAAGTCAATGGAGAGTTTGTTCAAAATCACCGCTGGATTTCTCTAATGAGAGGCATTTTCGAATCGTCATATCTCCTTAACGAAGCGAAGTTAAGACATGAGGCTTGTGCCATTATATCTTCAGACACTCCTGACGCTCACAATTCAAGAATTTTTTTCTCATCTATTACCATTTGGCCATGAATTGGGTTTGTTTGAGAGTAGGAAATTTGTCCCTCGCTCAGATTTCTTCAGATTTCAAACTCTGGAAATGAGGCACTTTTTTCTCTCGTCATATCTTTTTGATGGATTTCCACAGAGACCTGAAAATTTCCATGATTGTTCACCAAAGCCTGCTGTCTCTTACGGTGAAAGAATTATATCAATACTCCAAAGAGATTTAGAGTTAGAAAGCGTTGTTTGAGGGCAAGCCAAGGCAGTTTTCGCTTGCCTATACTCAGTTATGGTGCATTAGAAGTCAAATATCTTCAATAATTCATATTTTAATGATAAAGTGTCAACACTGTAAGAATCCCCCATCTCTTCTGAACAAAACGGTGTAAGAATGACCGTTCTAGCCCCTACGGTTAGGAAATTATGGTCATTTGTTTGAGGGGAATCCTCACTATGAGAAATACACTGCAGAAATCCTGTCTCTGTGCTCTGTGTGTGTAAAAACGGCTGCACCTGTTTTGGCGGGAAAAAGTACACAGCCTCTCTGATTGGTGGATTCAAATTTAGCAGCTCCCAGGCTGCTTGACTGACCTAGAAACTTGCTTGTCTCTCCCTATGTATGTGTGTGTGTGTGTGTGTGTGTGTGTGTGTGTGTGTGTGAGACAGAGAGAGAGAGAAAGGGAGGGCGAGAGAGAGTTTTTATGGGAGCATCTTATTATATGATTTAAATTCAATATATTTAGACTGGTTGACTGAATTTGATCCTGTGTGTGTCTCTCTGTGCATGTGTGTTTCCATATGTGTCCATATTTGTGATTGTGTCACTGTTATACTGTTTTTTGCTGATTTGTTTCATTTAACAATTACATTTGAGGGACCCTTAGCATGTTCAGGATTCTTTCAGCTGTCCATTTTGCTTTTCCAATTTTTCGATTTAAGTTATTACTATTGTGTTGAGTCATAGCATTTCTGCTGCTTTTCAGTATTTGTGCTAAATACAGCATTTCTGCAAAATCATACTATGTCTGCTATTTTATGAGATTTGTGCTAAATACAGCATTTCTGCTAAATCATACTCTTTCTGCTATTTCATAAGATTTGTGCTAAATAGTGTTTCTGCTACTTCTGCCAAATTTAGTATTTTTGATTAATTAGGGTTTTTCTACCAAATCATAGTACAGTTTTACTGCTTTTTATAGGATTTTTAGAGGATATTTATATTGCTTAATCTAGTATTTCTGCTTTTTATAGGATTTGTGCTTAATATAGTTTTTCTAAAAAATGTAGTATTTATGCTTAATCATACTATTTCTATATATTTCTGCCAGGTCCCCAGGCAGCTAATCCTCTGTGAGGACTGATACATACAAATACATATCAGGGCCTGCACGGCTTCCCAGCCAGCCAATCATATCTGGGGTCTGCCCTTTCTTCTCTCGTCATATCTCAGCGACAGATGTACAAAGAGCAATGCAAATCACAGTCAAAGTACACGAAAGTACGCTGATTCACCCAGTACAAGAATTATGCTTCTAGTCCACCTAGTTTTTGAGTTACACGACGTTTTGTAACTGCAAAAAACGGCGTTTTTCGCCTCTCACCGCAATCTGATTCTGACTGCTCATCACCCTGTTTTCCAGGCGCTCGCTCTCTTTCACAGTGGCGCAGTTGGTAATGACACAGGTCTGCAACCCAAAGGTCGTGGGTTCAATTACACCTTGGGCAACATGTGTTTTTTCCCTACAAATTAATACACTATCACAGACCACTAATTCATATTCATCATTTATTACAATTCTGCAACCTTTTATGATTTTAGCAGCTTTTGTAATATGGACCTCAGATTCTTGTTAACACTCCATGGCACAAATACTCTTCCCTTTAGGCTCTGTGTGTGTGTGTGTGTGTGTGTGTGTGTGTGTGTGTGAGAGAGAGAGAGAGAGAGAGAGAGCGAGAGAGAGCCTTTTGATGGGACCATCTTATTATATCACTTAAATTCAATATATTTAGACTGGTTGACTGAATTTGGTCCTGTGTGTGTCTCTCTGTGCATGTGTGTTTCCATATGTGCCCATATTTGTGATTGTGTGACTGTTATACTTTTTTTGCTGGGTTTTTTTTCAATTAACAATTAGATTTGAGGGACCCTTAGCATGTTCAGGATTTTTCCAGCTGTCCATTTTGCTTTTCCAATTTTTCTATAAGTTATTACTGTTGTGCTAAGTCATAGCATTTCTGCTGCTTTTCAGTATTTGTGCTAAATACAGCATTTCTGCTAAATCATACTATTTCTGCTATTTCATAAGATTTGTACTAAATATAGTGTTTCTGCCAAATATAGTATTTCTGCTTAATTATAGTATTTCTGCCATTTTATAGTATTTGTGCTAAAACATAGTATTTCTACTAAATGTAGTATTTATGCTTAATCATACTATTTGTATATATTTCTGCCAGGTCCCCAGGCAGCTAATCCTCTGTGAGGACTGATACATATAAAATTTACATATCAGGGCCTGCACGGCTTCCCAGCCAGCCAATCATATCTGAGGTCTGCCCTTTCTTCTCTCGTCATATCTCAGCGACAGATGTACAAAGAGCAATGCAAATCACAGTCAAAGTACACGAAAGTACGCCGATTCACCCAGTATAAGAATTATGCTTCTAGCCCACCTAGTTTTTGAGTTACACGACGTTTTGTAACTCCAAAAAACAGCGTTTTTCGCCTCTCACCGCAATCTAATTCTGACTGCTCATCACCCTGTTTTCCAGGCGCTCGCTCTCTTTCCCAGTGGCGCAGTTGGTAATGACACGGGTCTGCAACCCAAAGGTCGTGGGTTCAATTACACCTTGGGCAACATGTTTTTTTTCCCTACAAATTAATACACTATCACAGACCACTAATTCATATTCATCATTTATTACAATTCTGCAAACTTTTATGATTTTAGCAGCTTTTCTAATATGGACCTCAGATTCTTCTTAACACTCCATGGCACAAATACTGTTCCCTTTAGGCTCTGTGTATCTGTGTGTGTATCAATATTTTTCCCATTTTAAAGTATTACTCCTCCATAATTGCATTTCTGTTAAATCAAAGTACTTTTACTACATCTTAGTACTTCTGCTCAATCATAGTATTTCTGCTAAATCATAGTATTTTTGCCATATCATGGTATTTGTGCCAAAACATTGTATTTGTACAAAGTCATAATATTTCTTCTAAATCATATTATTTCAATCAAATCTCAGGAGTTGTGCTAAAACACAGTATTATTACCAAATCATAGTATCTGTACCCAAACATATCTGTTCAACTTATTTAACTCTTCTCAACAGTCCAACACCTCTTCTTCACCCCGTTTCAGCAGAATTGAGTTTTTTCACCCCTTTTCAGCACAAATCCCAGCTTTTTCAGGTGTTTTCAACAGAAATCTCTTTTATTTCTGATTGCTGATGTCTTTGTTTTTCAGCTGCCCGCCCTCTTTCCAGGTGGCGCAATCAGTAATGACACGGCTCTGCAGCTCAAAGGTCGTGGGTTCAATCCCACCTTGGTCAACATTTTTTTTTCACTACAAATTTATACACTTTCACAGACCTGTAATTTATATTGCTAATTTTTTTCACTACAAATGAGTAGTGCAAAAACATACTATGTCTGCAACATCACAGTATATCTGTTATGTTGTAGTATTACTACTAAATCACAGTATTTCTGCCAATTCAAGGAGGCTGACTGTTACTAAGTGCATCAGTGTACATAGGTCATCTGTTGTGTTGGAGTGCCCTCTTGTGGCGCCTTTTGGGTAGTGCCTTAGTAAACATGAACGCTGCAAAGAAGTGGTATCAGACTGGTTTGTAGTGGAGGAATTTGTTGCCAGTTTCTTTCATCTTTAATCCGTATTCAAGTTGTAATGTGGTAACTTTTGTGGCACAAATACCACAATATGGCAGAAATACTATGTTTTGGCACAAATACTTTGATTTGGTATACTTTAGCTTCTTCATCCCTTTTCAACAAAATTTTCATTTTTTTCACCCCTTTTCACCACAAATCCCAGCTTTTTCAGGTGTTTTCAACAGAAATCGCTTTTATTTCTGATTGCTGATGTCTTTGTGTTTCAGCTGCCCGCACCCTTTCCAGGTGGCGCAATCAGTAATGACACGGCTCTGCAGCTCAAAGGTCGTGGGTTCAATCCCACCTTGGTCAACATTTTTTTTCACTACAAATTTATACACTTTCACAGACCTGTAATTTATATTGCTAATTTTTTTCACTACAAATGAGTAGTGCAAAAACATACTATGTCTGCAACATCATAGTATTACTACTAAATCACAGTATTTCTGCCAATTCAAGGAGGCTGACTGTTACTAAGTGCATCAGTGTACATAGGTCATCTCTTGTGTTGGAGTGCCCTCTTGTGGCGCCTTTTGGGTAGTGCCTTAGTAAACGTGAACACTGCAAAGAAGTGGTATCAGACTGGTTTGTAGTGGAGGAATTTGGTGCCAGTTTCTTTCGTCTTTAATCCGTATTCATGTTGTAATGTAGTAGTACCACAATATGGCAGAAACACTATGTTTTGGCACAAATACGTGAAAACGGCTGCACCTGTTTTGGCGGGAAAAAGTACACAGCCTCTCTGATTGGTGGATTCAAATTCAGCAGCTCCCAGGCTGCTTGACTGACCTAGAAAGTTTCTTCTCTCTCCCTCTGTGTGTGTGTGTGTGTGTGTGTGTGTGTGTGTGTGTGTGTGTGTGTGAGACAGAGAGAGAGAGAGAGAGAGAGAGAGAGAGAAAGCCTTTTTATGGGATGATCTCATTGTAAGATTCAAATTCAATATATTTAGACTGGTTGACTGAATTGGATCTTGTGTGTGTGTGTGTGTGTGTGTGTGTGTGTGTGTGTGCATGAGAGAGAGAGAGAGAGAGAGAGAGAGAGACCCTCTTTAGGGCAGCATCTCATTGTTGGAAAAAAATATAATATATTCAGACTGGTTGACTGGCATAGACCCTCCGTGTGTCTCTGTCTCTGTACATTTGTGTATCCATATTTGATTTTGCGTGTATTTGTAGATTTGTGTATCCATATTTGATTTTGTGTGTATCTGTTGGCTGTTCTTATTTGTATTTCTAAATGTATTTTTATTTTATTTTTTCACAGGTGAACAAAAATTAGTTTTGAGCAAACTTAACCATGTTCCTTTTTATTCAGCTTGTCATTTTACCTTTCCAATATTTTCACTTAAGTTATTACTATTGTGCTCAATCATAGTATCTGTTCTAAATCATTGTTATTGAGCTATATTGTAGGATTTCTGCTAAATCATAGTATTTCTACTATATTATATTTTTCTTTCTAAATATATCATTTCTGCTATAGAGTAGTATTTCTGTAATGTTTAAGAATGTTTGGCTAAATATATTCTTTCTGTTATCTTATACTATTTCTCCGAAATTCTTGTATTTTTGGGAAGTTATCGTGTTTCTGGTAAGTTACAATATTTCTGCTAAGTTCTGCTATGCTATTGTATTTCTGCCAAGTATTATGTTTCCTCTAAGATATTGCAGTTCTGCTAAGTTACTACATTTTAGCAACGTTCCTTTGCTTCTGCAAAGTTTTTACAATTTCTGCAACTTTTCAGCTTTTTCAGCTAGTTTCAGCTGACAGCTTCAGCGTTCCAGCATCCACACTGCATTTTCGCAGGAAATGCAAATTTTTCTAGTTGTGTGGATGCTTTATGCATCCACACTATTGAGTTCCTGTTTCTCTTTATTCTTTATTCTACTTTCTTATTATTATTATTCTAGTTGCCACTTTTTGCACTTTTTTTGGCACTTTTCTACTTCCACAATTTTCAGCCGATTTTCACCGTTCAAATTTTAAACTATTCTGCTATTTCTGCTAATGTGCGCTATGACTTTTGGTATTTTTAACTCTTATACTTTTTAAAATATTAAGCTTTTTTCCTTTAATTTGTCCCATTGAAATGAATGGGAAACTTCCGCAATTCTGCTAAAACTTGCTTGTTTTTGAAACTTAACTACTTTTTCCTACTTTCACGTAGAACAACCATTCAAACTTTAAAATGTTCACAAATTATTGGGCTATTCATGAATGATTCAGCTTTTTCATATCTGTTACAGTTTTACTTTTATCCCTCTTAAAGTTTTGAGTTGCAAAATTGTGATTTTTCAGAAAATACATGCGTTGTTATGGTTGCTATGCACTTGGCTTCCAGTGTGCCACTGTAGGTTTCGCAGTCTTCTCTTCATGTCCGAACAACTTCTTGCTACTTGCTCAATTTTCACTCAACTTCCACAAATTATACATCAAAACGTAGGCATTTTTGCTGGCTTTTCGAAAATGTCACCATCATTGTTGTGAGATTTATAGAATTTTGGCAAATCTCCTCAGACCAACACAAAGTCGCAAAACTCTCCATAGAAAGTCAATGGAGAGCTTGTTCAACATCATCGCTTGATTTCTGTAATGAGAGGCATATTCGAATCGTCATATCTCCTTAACGAAGCGAAGTTAAGACATAAGGCTTGTCCCAGTATATCTTCAGACACTCCTGACGCTCACAATTCAAGAATTTTTTTCTCACCTATTACCGTTCTGAAATGAGTTAGACTTGTTTGAGGGTAGGAAATTCGTCCCTCGCTCAGATTTCTTCAGCTTTCAAACTCTGGAAATGAACCACTTTTTTCTCTCGTCATATCTTTTTGATAGATTTCCACACAGACCTGAAAATTTCCATGACTGTTCACCAAAGCCTGCTGTCTCTTACGGTGAAAGAATTATATCGATACTCCAAATAGATTTAGAGTTAGAAAGCGTTGTTTGAGGGCAGGTCAAGGCAGTTTTTGCTTCGCCTCTACTCAGTTATGGTGCATTACAAGTCAAATATCTTTAATAATTCATATTTTAATGATAAATTGTTAACACCTGAAGATTCCCCCATCTCTTCTGAACAAAACGGTGTAAGAATGACCGTTCTAGCCCCTACGGTTAGGAAATTATGGCCATTTGTTTGAGAGGAATCCTCACTATGAGAAATTCACTGCAGAAATCCTGTCTCTGTGCTGTGTGCGTGTAAAAACGGCTGCACCTGTTTTGGCGGGAAAAAGTACACAGCCTCTCTGATTGGTGGATTCAAATTTAGCAGCTCCCAGGCTGCTTGACTGACCTAGAAACTTGATTTTCTCTCCCTGTGTGTGTGTGTGTGTGTGTGTGTGTGTGTGTGTGTGTGTGTGTGTGAGAGAGACAGAGAGAGAGAGAGGGAGAGGGCGAGAGAGAGTTTTTATGGGAGCATCTTATTGTATGATTTAAATTCAATATATTTAGACTGGTTGACTGAATTTGATCCTGTGTGTGTCTCTCTGTGCTTGTGGAACTTTTTGCAGCTGTCCTGTCTCTCTCTGTGCTGCATGTGTAAAAGCCTGCACTTAGTGAACCAGTTTTGGCGGGAAAAAGCACACAGCCTCTCTGATTGGTGGATTCAAATTGAGAAGCTCACAGCTGTTTGACTGACCTAGAAACATGCTGTTAACAGCCCCTGTTCACTTGCTGATGCTGCTGTCTGTCTGTCTGTCTGTCATTTAAATTCAATATATTTAGACTGGTTGACTGAATTTGATCCTGTGTGTGTCTCTCTGTGCATGTGTGTTTCCATATGTTTCCATATTTGTGATTGTGTGACTGTTATACTTTTTTTTGCTGATTTTTTTTTCATTTCACAATTACATTTGAGGGACCCTTAGCATGTTCAGGATTTTTTCAGCTGTCCATTTTGCTTTTCCAATTTTTCTATTTAAGTTATTACTATTGTGCTAAGTCATAGCATTTCTGCTGCTTTTCAGTATTTGTGCTAAATACAGCATTTCTGCTAAATCATACTATTTCTGCTATTTTATAGGATTTGTACTTAATATAATATTTCTGCTTAATTATAGTATTTCTGCCATTTTATAGTATTTGTGCTAAAACATAGTATTTCTACTAAATGCAGGATTTCTGGGTAATCATTGTATTTCTATATATTTCTGCCAGGTCCCCAGGGAGTCAGTCCTAATATTCAAATTTACATATCAGGACCTGGACGGCTTCCCAGCCAGCCAATCATATCTGAGTCCTGGCACACTCAAATTTGCATATTGGGACCTTCATGGCTTCTCAGCCAGCCAATCATATCTGAGTCCTGGCACATTTAAATTTGCATATTGGAGCATTCATGGCTTCCCAGCCAGCCAATCATATCTGAGTCCTGGCACATTCAAATTTGCATATTGTTGCCTTCATGGCTTCCCAGCCAGCCAACCATATCTGAGTCCTGGCACATTTAAATTTGCATATTGGGACCTTCGTGGTTTCTAAGCCCACCAATCATCTATGTCATATATCTCTAATATTTCATATTTTTATTTTAAATGGTCAGCATTTCAAGATTCCCCTATGTCTTCTGAATAAAATGGTCTAAGAATGACTGTTTTAGCCCCTACGGTTAGAAATTTATGGCTGTTTGTTTGAGGGGAATTCTCACTATGAGAAATAGACTGCAAAAATCCTGTCTCTCTCTGTGCTGCATGTGTAAAAGCCTGCACTTAGTGAACCAGTTTTGGCGGGAAAAAGCACACAGCCTCTCTGATTGGTGGATTCAAATTGAGAAGCTCACAGCTGTTTGACTGACCTAGAAACATGCTGTTAACAGCCCCTGTTCACTTGCTGATGCTGCTGTCTGTCTGTCTGTCTGTCTGTCTGTCATTTAAATTCAATATATTTAGACTGGTTGACTGAATTGGATCTTGTGTGTGTGTGTGTGTATGTGTGTGTGTGTGTGTGTGTGACAGAGAGAGAGAGGGAGAGAGAGAGAGTGAGAAAGCCTTTTTATGGGATGATCTCATTGTAAGATTCAAATTCAATATATTTAGACTGGTTGACTGAATTGGATCTTGTGTGTGTGTGTGTGTGTGTGTGTGTGTGTGTGTGTGTGTGTGTGTGTGAGACAGAGAGAGGGAGAGAGAGAGAGAGAGAGAGAGATCCTTTTTATGGGATGATCTCATTGTAAGATTTAAATTCAATATATTTAGACTGGTTGACTGAATTGGATCTTGTGTGTGTGTGTGTGTGTGTGTGTGTGTGTGTGTGTGTGTTTTAAATTCAATATATTTAGACTGGTTGACTGAATTTGATCCTGTGTGTGTCTGTCTGTGCATGTGTGTTACCATATGTGTACATATTTGTGGTTGTGTGACTGTTATACTTTTTTTTGCTTTTTTTTTTTTTTCATTCAACAATTACATTTGAGGGACCCTTAGCATGTTCAGGATTTTTTCAGCTGTCCATTTTGCTTTTCCAATTTTTCTATTTAGGTTATTACTATTGTGCTAAGTCATAGCATTTCTGCTGCTTTCCAGTATTTGTGCTAAATACAGCATTTCTGCTAAATCATACTATTTCTTCTATTTCATCAGATTTCTGCTAAATATAGTGTTTCTGCTACAAAATAGTATTTCTGCCAAATATAGTATTTTTGATTAATTATAGTTTTTCTACCAAATCATAGTACAGTTTTACTGCTTTTTATATGGCTTCTAAGACAACCAATCATATCTTAGGCCTTGCACATTCAAATTTGCATATTGGGGCAATCATGGCTTCTAAGACAACCAATCATCTATGTCATATATCTATGATATTTCATATTTTTATTTTAAATGGTCAACATTTCAAGATTCTCCCATGTCTTCTGAACACAACGGTCTAAGAATGACTGTTTTAGCCCCTACGGTTAGGAATTTATGGCTGTTTGTTTGAGGGGAGTCCTCACTATGAGAAATAGACTGCAAAAATCCTGTCTCTCTCTGTGCTGTAAAAGCCTGCACTTGGTGCACCAGTTTTGGCAGGAAAAAGCACACAGCCCCTCTGATTGGTGGATTCATATTGAGAATCTCACAGCTGTTTGACTGACCTAGAAACATGCTGTTAACAGCCCCTGTTCACTTGCTGATGCTATGTGTGTGTGTGCGCGCGTGTGTGTGTGTGAGCCTGAGTGTGAGTGTGAGTGTTTGAGTGTGTGTGTGTGTGTGTGTATGTGTGTGTGTGTGTGTGAGAGAGAGAGAGAGAGAGAGAGAGAAAGACACACACAAAGCCCTTTTTAGGGCAGCATCTCATTGTTGGATAAAAATATAATATATTCAGACTGGTTGACTGGCATAGACCCTGTGTGTGTGTCTCTCTCTGTACATTTGTGTATCCATATTTGATTTTGTGTGTATTTGTTGATTTGTGTATCCATATTTAATTTTGTGTGTATCTGTTGGCTGTTCTTATTTGTATTTCTAAATGTATTTTTATTTTATTTTTTCACAGGTGAACAAAAATTAGTTTTGAGCAAACTTAACCATGTTACTTTTTTATTCAGCTTGTCATTTTACCTTTCCAATATTTTCACTTAAGTTATTACTATTCTGCTCAATCATAGTATCTGTTCTAAATCATTGTTATTGAGCTATATTGTAGGATTTCTGCTAAATCATAGTATTTCTACTATATTATATTTTTCTTTCTAAATATATCATTTCTGCTATAGAGTAGTATTTCTGTAATGTTTAAGAATGTTTGGCTAAATATATTCTTTCTGTTATCTTACACTATTTCTCTGAAATTCTTGTATTTTTGAGAAGTTATCGTGTTTCTGGTAAGTTACAATATTTCTGCTAAGTTCTGCTATGCTATTGTATTTCTGCCAAGTATTATGTTTCCTCTAAGATATTGCAGTTCTGCTAAGTTACTACATTTTAGCAACGTTCCTTTGCTTCTGCAAAGTTTTTACAATTTCTGCAACTTTTCAGCTTTTTCAGCTAGTTTCAGCTGACAGCTTCAGCGTTCCAGCATCCACACTGCATTTTCGCAGGAAATGCAAATTTTTCTAGTTATTATTCTAGTTGCTTCCGTACGTTTTTTGGACTTTAACTACTTTAACAATTTTCAGCCGATTTTCACCGTTCAAATTTTAAACTATTCAGCTTTTTCTGCTAACGACTGCTATGACTTTTGGTATTTTTAACTCTTATACTTTTTAAAATATTAAGCTTTTTTCCTTTAATTTGTCCCATTGAAATGAATGGGAAACTTCCGCAATTCTGCTAAAACTTGCTTGATTTTGAAACTTAACTACTTTCTCATACTTTCGCCTAGAACAACCATTCAAATTTTAAAATGTTCACAAATTATTGGGCTATTCATGAATGATTCAGCTTTTTCATATCTGTTACCGTTTTCATCTTATCCCTCTTTAAGTTTTGAGTTTCATCTTTGTGATTTTTCACAAAATACATGCGTTGTTATGGTTGCTATGCAGTTGGTTCTAAGTGAGCCACTGTACCTTTGGCAATTTTCTCTTCATGTCCGAACAACTTCTTGCTACTTGCTCAATTTTCACTCAACTTCCACAAATTATACATCAAAACGTAGGTATTTTGCTGGCTTTCAGAAAATGTCACTATCATTGTTGTGGGATTTATAGAATTTTGGCAAATCTCCTCAGACCAACACAAAGTCTGAAAACTCTCCATAGAAAGTCAATGGAGAGTTTGTTCAAAATCATCGCTGGATTTCTCTAATGAGAGGCATTTTCGAATCGT
>NW_020327194.1:0-27416 GCF_001858045.2 Oreochromis niloticus
AATGTTTTAACTGTCAGTTTCGTCATTTAAAACTTCCAAACAACATTTCTTTGATTGACTGATATTAAATGATTAGGGTCAAAATTAGTGTGAACAATATTACACAACAAACACGTGTGTGCGCATGCGCACATGTTTAGAATCGCTTCGATCCCTTGTTGACGTGGTAATTTGCTTTGATCCTTCCTGACGCGGTAACTTTGCTTTGATCCCAAAACCCTTAAATAGGAGCGCTCACCTATTATACTTTATGCTTAACGGACATTGACCTGCAGCAACTAAACCCTGGAGAAGTTTGAGAGCATTTTACGGGAGAAACCAAAACAAGTTCAGTTTTTCTTTCTCACCAATTCACAGCGCAAACAGACACATTACACCATGTCAGCCAACCCATCCTTCAGCTCAGATGAGCTTGAAATATCTAAGGGACCATTTTGGGAGATCACCACGTGGTGGAGGCTTTCCTTGGAGAAGGAAGCTTTGGTGTTGTAACCAAATGTCGCGATACAAAAAACAACCAAACTGTGGCTATTAAAGTCAACAAGAGCGACCCTGAAATTCTGCAACAGGCAAAACAGGAAATTTTCATCCTGGAGCAACTGCAACGCTTGGATCCAGACAGGTGCAACATTGTCGAATGGAACGGCTATTTCCTCGATGGAGAGCGCATTTGCTTAAATTTTGAACTCCTGGACCAAAGCCTGTCGGACTACATAGGGGACCGGAATAACCAGGGTCTCCCAATAAGAGAACTCAGGCCAATTTTGCATCAGCTCGCAATGCTCTGTTCCACCTGGGTTCTGTGGGAATAGTGCATGCTGACCTCAAACCTGTCAACATAATGGTTGTGAACCGCCATGAGTCTCCCATCAAAGTCAAACTTATAGACTTTGGCATCGCATGTAACACTTCTGCAGTGATTGCTGGTGGTGCTGTGGGGACAATTGGTTATTGTGCACCTGAGATTATGCTTGGCACACCATATGATGAAGCAATTGACATGTGGTCTCTGGGGCTGGTAGCTGTGGAGCTTGCTACAGGGGTGCCTCTCTATCCTGGGGAAGACGATTATGATGTTTTGAAATTCATAATTGAAACCCAGGGTCAGCTACCAGATCATCTTCTAGAGTCTGGCTTGTACACTGATTGCTATTTCATCGAGGATAAGTACAACGAACAGCGCTGGACATTTAAGACCCAAGAACAATTTCAAGACGAGACAGAATCAATCCAAAGAAACTCGATCGATAAAACTTAAGTGTCTAGATGACCTCGAACAACTACTGGAGGTTAGGCGAGGACCTGAAAATGGCCAACCATTATTTGTAAGGCTAATCAAACAGATGTTGGCCTTGGATGCAAATCAGCGCATAACACCTCGGAGGTTCTGAAGCATCCCTTTTTCGACACTGGCCTCTCAAAGAGAGCCCCCTGCCTTGACATAAATAGCACAGGGGGAGAAAACCTTGTGCTCTCTCAGCAGCCTTCAAGCTGGAACAGTCATGGATCGCAAAAATTCAACTGCAGTTTCCAAAATTCAGTTGAATTCCTCAAAAAGGACAGGTCAACACCTCAGCCAACTTATCTTCCTCTGAAGATGATCTTGAAATAACGGAAGGGACCATTTGGGAGATCACCACGTGGTGGAGGCTTTCCTTGGAGAAGGAGGCTTTGGATTGGTAACCAGATGTCGCGATACAAAACAACCAAACTGTGGCTATTAAAGTCAACAAGAGCGACCCTGAAATTCTGCTACAGGCAAAACTGGAATTTCATCTGGAGCAGCTACGACGCTTGGATCCAGACAGGTGCAACATTGTCGAATGGAACGGCTATTTCCTCGATGGAGAGCGCATTTGCTTAATTTTGAACTCCTCGACCAAAGCCTGTGGGACTACATAAGGGACCGAATAACCAAGGTCTCCCATAAGAGAACTCAGGCCATTTTGCATCAGCTCGCAAATGCTCTGTTCCACCTGGGTTCTGTGGAATAGTGCATGCTGACCTCAAACCTGGAACATCATGGTTGTGAACCGCCATGAGTCTCCCATCAAGTCAAACTTATAGACTTTGGCCTCGCATGTCCTGCTTCTGCACTGATTCCTGTGACCGTGTGGGACGGTTGGTTATTGTGCACCTGAGGTTATGCTTGGCATTCCATATCATGAAGCAATTGACATGTGGGCTCTGGGGCTGGTAGCTGTGGAGCTTGCTACAGGGGTGCCTCTCTATCCTGGGGAAGACGATTATGATGTTTTGAAATTCATAATTGAAACCCAGGGTCAGCTACCAGATCATCTTCTAGAGTCTGGCTTGTACACTGACTGCTATTTCATCGAGGATAACTACAACGAACAGGGCTGGACATTTAAGACCCAAGAACAATTTCAATACGAGACAGATTATCAATCCAAGGAAACTCGATATATAAACTTAAGCGTCTCGATGACCTCGAACAACTACTGAAGGTTAGGCGAGGACCTGAAATGGCCAACCATTATTTGTAAGGCTAATCAAACAGATGTTGGCCTTGGATGCAAATCAGCGCATAACACCTTCGGAGCTTCTGAAGCATCCCTTTTTCGACCCTGGCCTCTCAGGGAAAGCCCCCTGCACTGACATGAATAGCACAGGGGGAGAAACCTTGTGCTCTCTCAGCAGCCTTCAAGCTGGAAAAGTCATGGATCACAAAAATTCAACTGCAGTTTCCAAAATTCAGTTGAATTTCCTCAAAAAGGACAGGTCAACACCTCAGCCAACCCATCTTCCTCTGAAGATGATCTTGAAATAACAGAAGGGACCATTTTGGGAGATCACCACGTGGTAGAGGCTTTCCTTGGAGAAGGAGGCTTTGGTTTGGTAACCAGATGTCGCGATACAAAAAACAACCAAACTGTGGCTATTAAAGTCAACAAGAGCGACCCTGGAATTCTGCTACAGGCAAAACTGGAAATTTTCGTCCTGGAGCAGCTACGACGCTTGGATCCAGACAGGTGCAACATTGTCGAATGGAACGGCTATTTCCTCGATGGAGAGCGCATTTGCTTAAATTTTGAACTCCTCGACCAAAGCCTGTGGGACTACATAAGGACCGGAATAACCAAGGTCTCCCAATAAGAGAACTCAGGCCAATTTTGCATCAGCTCGCAAATGCTCTGTTCCACCTGGGTTCTGTGGGAATAGTGCATGCTGACCTCAAACCTGGAAACATCATGGTTGTGAACCGCCATGAGTCCCCTATCAAAGTCAAACTTATAGACTTTGGCCTCGCATTTCCTGCTTCTGCACTGATTCCTGGTTACCGTGTGGGGACGGTTGGTTATTGTGCACCTGAGGTTATGCTTGGCCTTCCATATCATGAAGCAATTGACATGTGGTCTCTGGGGCTGGTAGCTGTGGAGCTTGCTACAGGCCTGCCTCTTTATCCTGGGGAAGACTATTATGATGTTCTGAAGTTCATAATTGAAACTCAGGGTCAGCCACCAGATCATCTTCTAGAGTCTGGCTTGTACACTGATTGGTATTTCATCGAGGATAACTTCAACGAACAGCGCTGGACATTTAAGACCCAAGAACAATTTCAATACGAGACAGGTTATCAATCCAAAGAAACTCGATATATAAAACTTAAGTGTCTCGATCACCTCGAACGACTACTGAAGGTTAGGCGAGGACCTGAAAATGGCCAACCATTATTTGTAAGGCTAATCAAAGAAATGTTGGCCTTGCGTGCAAATCAGCGCATAACACCCTCGGAGGTTCTGAAGCATCCCTTTTTCAACCCTGACCTCTCAAGGAGAACCCCCAGGCACCGATATGAATAGCACAGGGGGAGAAAACCTTGTGCTTTCTCAGCAATCGTCCGATTGTTTGGGTGGCCAAAATTCTAGGGGAGCTAGAAATTCTTGTGGAAAAAAGCGCAAAACAATAACATCAACAAAAACAACCAATGAATATGGTCTTAAACTTGGCCACAATTTGGCTTGAAATCCATCAACTAATCTCTCAATATTCAAAGCAGAGCAGCAGACAACTTACCATCACATCAGTCCTTCAATCAGACCTACAACAAATGTCTTCCTTCTCTCACCCCAACCGGTCGCAGCAGATAGCCGCCCCTCCCTGAGCCTGGTTCTGCTGGAGGTTTCTTCCTGTAAAAAGGGAGTTTTTCCTTCCCACTGTCGCCAAAGTGCTTGCTCATAGGGGGTCACATGATTGTTGGGTTCTCTGTATGTATTATTGTAGGGTCTACCTTACAATAATACATACAGCCTTGAAGTGACTGGTGGTATGATTTGCTGCTATATCAATAAAATTGAATTGAATTGAATTCAAGGTGAATTCGGAACTAATTGGAAACATACTGGATATTAAATAAACCTGCTTTGAGCATTAAATAATTGTTGTTTGAAATTCTTTATAACTATATAAATATAGTGCCACTTTTCTACTGTTTAAATTGCAACTGTTTAAAACTGACTCATTTATTCATACACTCGAACATAAACACACACACGGTAAATGGCCTGTATTTGTATAGCACTTTACTTAGTCCCCAAGGACCCCAAAGCGCTTTACACTACATTCAGTCATCCACCCATTCACACACTGGTGATGGCTGTCAGTGCGCCCCAGCTGCCCTGAGGCGCACTGACAGAGGCGAGGCTGTCGCACACTGGCGCCAGCGGGCCCTCTGACCACCACCAGTAGGCAACGGGTGAAGTGTCTTGCCCAAGGACACAACGACCGAGACTGTCGGAGCCGGGGCTCAAACCGGCAACCTTCCAATTACAGGACGAACTGCGAACTCTTGAGGCACGATTGCCCTATATACACATATACTTTACAGTACCAGTCAGTGCTTACATACTAGTTCTTTTCCCTACTTTTTCATGCTTACTGGTACAAATGCCTGTTACTAGAGTTAAATGCTATCAATGTATTCTCACAGTTATCGAACTGTACAAATGCATACAAAATAACGCTCACGTAAACATAGCTGTGCACTAGTTTGCCCTTATTGCTGCAGTTTGTTTCAAATCACTTTGAATAAAGCTCAGCTTCTCTCAAGCTCTCTCTTACTCTCTCTCGCTTTCTCTCTCTCACTCTCACACACACACACACACACACACACACACACACACACACACACACACACACACACACACACACACACACACACACTATGTAACGTTTCAGCATCTGTGTGCCACTTTCTTCTGTCCAGTAATGCGTATTCCAAACTTAAAGTCTGAATTGCTCCTCCTCTTTCTAGGTTCTAACAATATCTCTTCTTAAGATCTTGATTAAGACCAGCGAAAACTAAATGGATGAATAGAAACAAGGAACAATGTTCAGAGAGTAAAGTATTTCTTATTTTAAGCCTCATCTATTTAAACGACGTGGTGTCTGTTTTGTAAATCATCAGCCTTTTACAGCTGAGAGGAAACAGTCAGCTAGTGTATCTCCTGATGCAGGACCTGATGCAGCTCATTTTGGGTACTACGATCACCAAGCATTTAGAAAATCTGTTAGAGGATAATAAAGTGTTTTCACCATCTTGGCCAAGAAGAAAAACACATTTTAGCATATAAATTAGCAGTCTCTTCTAAACAAGTCCTTTAGCATGCCGATGTTAAAAAAAATATAACAAAAGGCATCTATCATATTGCTAAAATTACTAATTACAGTGTTTTAATTGTTTAGTTATTTTAATAGTTTAATTCAAGCGTATCACTGCATTGAGAAATGGGTGGTTATCTGTTGGATAATGGGATTAAGCAGTGTTTTTGTTGACGTTCATAAAAGACAAAATCTGTAAAACAATTAATAATGAATGAGTCTGTTCAATGAAAACACTACGAAAGAGAAAAAAGTATCCAGCTGTAATATAGCATGCATCAGCTCAGTAGTTGAGATCACAGCTCACTGCGAGGAAAGTCTTTATGATCATACACAAATGACCCTCGAAACTGCAACTAAACAGTCACTGTGAGGCAGAGCTGTGGTGGTAATAAGGATAATGACAAGCACAATGAAACCTCTGCACAAGCATTTTCCTGACAAGAACAGATCCATTATTACTATTATTATAAGATTACTTCATGTACCACAGATTATCATCACATATTATTGTTACTTCCTACATCCACCTATGAAAGTACTAAAGAAGAAGCTGAAGGCTCCAAGGTAAGCTCTTTGTCTATAGAAAGGATGTAGCTCTGAATTTATGAGACAGGCAAAGATACCAAAATACAAAAACAGATGCAAAAAACTGCACAAAATGTAAATGTAACATATATATAAAATATATTAAAAAATTAAAAAAGTAAATAAACATAAAGATTTATAAAATATATACAAAAAACTAAATATGTAGCCAAATACCAAAACCACAGAACAAAAGAGAAACACGCACTTTTCTAAACGTTGTACACTGCAAGGTTTCCTGTTCAAGGTTAACCCTGCATGTGTGTAATGGACCGAGTTGAAAAACAGGAGGAGTCCCACGAATTATTAGAAAAATATGGTTTTCATTTATTTAACCCCCAAAAATTAGATTTACAAAAGTAATAAATGTTGAGCTCATAAAAGAGGTCAAAGAAACAAAACTGAACTTAGGCCAAGACTGCAAACTTAACAAATGGCCTGCATTTGTATAGCGCTTTACTCAGTCCCTAAGGACCCCAAAGTACACTACATTCAGTCATTCACCCATTCACACACACTGGCAATGGCAAGCTACATTGTAGCCACAGCTGCCCTGGGGCGCACTGACAGAGGCGAGGCTGCCGGACACTGGTGCCACCGGGCCCTCTGACCACCACCAGTAGGCAAACATGGGGTTAGTATCTTGCCCAGGAGGCAGCCTGGGATCGAACCACCGACCTTCTGATTAGTGGCTGACCTGCTCTGCCACCTGAGCTACAGCCAAGTGGCCAGCAAACCAAATGACTGCCACAAACAAACATAACTGACCTAAACATGAAATGACACACAGGGGTACATGTAATGGCTGATCAGACCGTTGTGACACATGAGGGGTAACAAACAAACACAATCATAAATCACAAAACAATGCAGTACAGTCTAGTTTGTTAATAAACTAAACACTAAAGAAGAAAATCAAAACCATTAAACCATTAAACTCAAATATTTAATTAAATGCAAATACTTTGTTTTTAAATTGAAGAAAACACACATTCTCCCCTTCAGCAGGGAGTGGTGGTGTGGTCCAATTATCCCTCTTTGCATTTAGTGCTTTCAAACCCTGGCTACCATCTTTTGTCCAGCAACTCCCGGGGATGATGGCAGGTAAGAAGTAAAAAGACAAAGGTTAGTCAAAAATCAAAGTAATGAAGTGGCATGAATACATAAGTAAAGTAAATGTGCGCGCTTACAAATAGAACAAATGTATCCACACCAATCAATAAAGTTATTGAAAACTAAAGTGTGTTACTGTGTTCAAATGAAGAAATGAAAATACAAGAGTTACTGACTTTAGAGTGTGGCCACGGGTTTGGCCATCACAATGTGCAGACTCCAGCTGTGGTAATGTGGGCGGATGAAGATGGTCACTGATGGACCTCCACCCCTGCCTTCTGGTCATCTGTGTTACTGATTAAGACTTACCTCTGCTCTGTGCGTGTGTGTGTGTGTGCATGTGTAACAGTGCCCCAAGCAGATGAGGGCACAGCAGGCGTGATGCCAACTCATGCAGCTTCTCCTTAGAAGTCACTCAGCGCCCCGTCCGTGTAGACAAAGAGCAATAATGGGAGAAAAAAGACACAGACTAGGCTCCTCCAGGCAGACCCATTGCTAACCAGCCTCTGAGTGCTGAATGAGAAGGCAGACCCCCGCCATGCCAGGTGATTTCAAAGACAAGGGTGTGTTATCTGTAGTTTGTGTGGGAGACAGTGTGATACGCTCCCTCTGTACATGGCTAATCCCCTCATATGGCACAGCTCCGACTCCACCTCAGGGCCAAAACACAGAGGCACCGTAGCATGAATGTAGCTCTGTGCAATATTAAAAAGAATAAAGAAAATGAAATAATAATTAAATCTAGCGCTGTGTTTTCATAGATTCACCAGGTCTTTCTCCCAGTGAGAGCGATGATTCAGCTTCTCATCTGGGTCCTGTGCCAGTATAGCATTTACTAGCAGATGGATAAACAGGTTTGGAAATCCCCTCCCTGTACTAAGGTTTGTGACACACACACACACATTCACGTGGCAACACAATGAGTGGCTTCCAGGAGAGACTCGCCCTTTCAAACTAACGATTCATCAATAATGTTTAGCCAGAATTGAAGCATCTGAATACACAGCATGTCTGTGCTCTGGCACTCCTTGAGTCAAAGATCTAACAGCTCCAACCAGATGTTTTGGCTGTGCTCCAGTTGTTGTTTGTTGGGTAAAAACTGGTTAATTAAAGTTAATTATGAGTTTGTTTTGCTTTGTAGTTTTAATTGGCATGTTTATCTCTGTTTACTTCATACAGCTCATATCTTCTTAATAATAGTATGCAGGTTGAACGCCACAACTGGTTGTCTTAAGGTTGACTTAAATGAAAGAATACAAACCAAACTGTGAATGTTGGGAGTTAAATTAACTTCAAGGTGATTGGCTGATGACCAAAGCAGGTCATAGTTTGGAACCATTTGCATGTTTGTATTTTAGTATAAATGTCTGACTGTATGGTTGATTTGAAAATGTAAAGTTATTTTAACGCGTGGCTTTTATTCAAACTCTGAAGCACTTTGTAACTCTGTGTTTGGATAAAAGTCCATCAAGTTATGAACCCATCAGCACATCCATGATTCTTATATCACCTTCCAAAGGTGCTCCATTAGACTGAGATCTGCTGACTACAGTGGCCATCAGAGTACACTGAACTCACTGTCATGTTCAAGAAAACAGTTTAAGATGATCTAAGATTTGTGACACGACACGCTGTTCTGCTGGAATCAACCATCAGAGGAGAGGTACACTGTTCTCATAAAGAGACGGACATGTTCAGCAATAATACTCAGGCAAGCTGTGATGTTTACCTGAGTATTATTGCTACTCGGTTGATACTAAGGGGCCCAAAATGTGCCAAGAAAATACCCCCCACAGTGACACCACCACCGCTAGTCTGCACAGCTGACATAAGGCAGGATGGATCCATCCTTTCATGCTATTTATGCCAAATTCTGACCCGACCATCTGCATGTCAGAGCAGAAATCAAGACTCATCAGACCAGGCAACATTTTTCCAATCTTCTCATGTCAAATTTGAGAACTGTAGCTTCAGTTTCCTGTTCTTAGCTGACCAAGATGCTCTTCTGCATTCTTTGGTTGTAACAAATGGTTGTATGAGCTACGGTTGCCTTCCTATCAAACATTTTTCTCTGACCTTTGACATCAATAAGGCAGTTTTTCCAAGAGAACTGCCTTTCACTGGGTATTTTCTCTTTTTTGTCACCGAAAAGGGTGTCCGTGCTGCTACTTGTCTTATTTTGATAATCCTAGTCTGTGCTCCCATGTTTGTCCACTTCCCTGATCACCCCTCAGTGTATATACTGTCTCTGTTTTCCTCTGTCCTTTGTCAGAGTGTCTGTTCACCTACCCCGTGTCTCCATGTTCCCAGTGTTCTAGGTTTCCGAGTGTTTTCCCAGTTTAGGTTTTCATGGTTGGTTCTGTTTGCTACTCAGCCAGAATAAACAGCTCGCTTTTTTAAAAGTAGGCTCCAGAATGGATGATGGGATGTTCGCATGTCTTTATGTAACACTGAGTGTGCTGAACTAAAGGTAGGCCTAGTTTCATTTTCATGGTCATTATTATCAAGACAATGATTAAGCCTTATTCTGATTATTTCTCCCTTTTGGAGGTGTAACTTTTACATGAGGGGTGTAGGAACATTTCCCCCTGAATATATTTTGATAAACTAATGTTGAAGTCACTGTTTATTGTTGTATTGTTGATGCAGCTAGAATAAATGCTTTTAAATAAAAGAATAACCATTCAAAGTGCTCAGTGGTGAAACAGTAACTCTTTCAGATTTTGACAGCTGGACAAGTGATGCCTTATTCAAAGAAACATGAGATGAGTTCAGCATATTATCTGAACAGAGATCATTCAATGAGCAAGAATAAACACTGACAAGAGAAACACTTCACTGTTGATTATCATATGAAGTCTAATGAAAGCTGTTAATCTGTTAATATCCTGTTAATCTGCATACAGCAAATAAAGAACATGTGACTTTAAAGCATCCAGCAAAGTGATAACTGTCCTCTGCCCACTAAGTAGTGACTCTACAAAAGATTACATTCAATATCATCTTTATATTATATTTATATTATATTTAGTTATTCTCCAGTGCAACAAAGCCATGTAGGGCAATGTAAGGAGCTCTGTGATTGGTTAGGAAAGGACAGACTGGCTACCTCGATTTTTCTTCACTGCACATCGATCCATAGCTTTGCACTGCAAAGGCTAACAATAGACTTTTGCTTTTACAAAGACATTTAGCCTCGGTATTCCCTCTCTTAAAATGCCACTGGACACTGGAGTGAAATGGAGCCCTGATCCAGAGTTTTATTGTTCCTAATATTTCTTATAGATAGCACAGATAGTGCCCCACTGCAATAATCACTCATGTCTAGATATTCCTGTTAAAAGGGAGGTTTTCCTCCCTACTGTTGCATAGCAACAATGGCAAACACAAGCTATTCTATAAAACGATCTAATTTAAACGAATAATCCAGCAGAAGCTTCAGACAGCCATCATATGACAGTGAAACACTGCCATCTGCTGGACTCGAATTACACAGACGCTGCTTTGACAGGTGAGGGAGTTTCAACGAGTCTGCAATGACTCAAGCATCAAACTACAAAACTATTATAGCGGACATGGTGCTCTAATGGCTGCTTCATTAACGCAGGTCAGAAAGGATAAAAGAAAATCAATAAATTATGAAACACAAAACTTCTCTTATTAGCACAACACTGCCCAGGGCTCAGGAAGTGAGTGTATTCCTTATAGCCTATTAAACCATAGCATGTTATTTTGATGTGTTACAGATGAAATGGCTATCCAGTAACATTCAGCCACAAAAATGCTTTTTTAATAATTTTTTTTTTTACAGCTTTGCACTTTTACACAAGTTTTATCATCAGTGTCACAATGACTGCTGCTAAAATTGAGTACAAGATATTTGTTAGTCTGATTAAAAGGTCTTGATGCATGCTCAATCATCCAGGTAAGTAAATCTCCAAAAGTTGATTCTGTTCATCTGGACGTAGCGTTTTCAGTGGGAGAAACGTTTCATCGCTCATCCAAGTGACTTCTTCAGTCTCAGCTGACTGCAAGTTTACCCAATCTTAGAAACAGTACATTTGCATAATGACTGAAACCAGCCCACTGAAGGAACAATGGGCTGGGAGGTCAGTTCGTTCCTCATGATTCTGCAAATTCTCATGACCACTGATCAATGGCCATGAGTACCATTCACAAAGAGTTGTGGAATGGCTGCAATCACAGCATTGTAAGATGGTGAAAGATGTACCCTTAAGCCCCCTCCTCAATCCTCAAACTAAAGGTGCACCTTTAGTTTTGTAATTTAATTCTTCCATCCATTTTCTATCCCTGGCTGGGTCGTGGGGCAGCAGCCTAAGCAGAGAAGGCCACACCTCCCTCTGACAGAGAGGTCACTACCCAAACCTTGTTACCATGGCTGAAGGTAAGGACGTAGATCGACTGGTAAAGCGAGAGCTTCGCTTTTACTTTCAGCTCTCTCTTCACCACGACAGATCTGTACAGTGTCTCCAGTCTGCGTCTGCACCCGCAGCACCAATCCATCTGTGAACTCCCGTTTCCCTTCTTACATCACTCGTGAACAAGACTGCGAGATCTGTAATTTAATAAAAGCAGTCATTTGTTTGTCAGAGTGCACCATCCATTTCACACCCTGTTCTTTCTTTCCTGTCTTATATGGAAATTCACTTTGTGTAGCTGTTTGGGAGCCTGTTAAACTTCATTTATAGAGAGGTGCCTTATCATTTAGCCAGCTCTTTGAAGCAAAGCAGGTTCAAACTTAAACTTGAAGCTGTGTTAGCACTAATATTCATATTATTATACAAATATTGCCAAAGTACTACAATGAGTTTATGCAAGTAGCGTTTTCTGCAGAAAACTCTCATTGCTAATTAATTACTTTGCTGGTCTGATTAGAGTGATTTGAGTTTTTGAATGACCTCATATGACACAGTAATATCAAGGCTTCTTAGGTGTTGCATCTGTGACTTATTGCTTTGTGATGGACAAGCACAGTTTTAAAATCTGAGGCTAGAGATGAACAGACACAGTGTCTAAGAAACATACAGTTTTCTTGCCTTGTTTGGATCTGCTCAGAGGAGCTTTGTGTTCATGAAGAAGGATCGTTAATAAAAGTGACGCTAACTTGATGTTGTTTGGCATCAATGTTTAATAATCTTAGAATCATTTAATACTTCTTAAAATTATAGTCATGTGAATTATCTATTGCAGTTATTGTTGACAAAAACAGAAAATTTCCATCGTATTGTATCGTGTAACAGCTCACATATTAAATGTAAATGATTTGTTGAACTGAAGACATGATGAATGTTCCTGCATTAAAACACATCCAGCCTAGTGTTCTCACTCTACCTAAATGGATCTGCTGCATTAGTAATATAGGGGAGTTGTGTTTCAGTCTTTTCCACATGAGGACACTTACCTTTAGTTTTTGCTTTACTGATGAGTGGCTGGTTAACCTGCAGTGGTTGAAGTACGTGTCGGTCGTCTGGAAGAGAAGGTGTAGATGATGTCTTTAATTAATGTAATGCTCTGAAGGTGTCAGTGATTACTGTGAATTCATTATAAAACTGGATTTCAGTGAATAAAGTGAATAAAGACAGGCCCTCATGGTGAAGCTCAGGTGTGCATAAAGTGTGGCAGGAGAGCTTTGTCATACTTTCAGATATTTTACATGAGCCAGTCTTTCAAAAAATAATTCATTCATCCACAGGTATCACAATGCTGATATCTGAAAGTAAACTGATATATATCCCCGACTAGGTTTACTACTAAATAAAGGATCGCCCCAAAATGACCAAATATATAAAGACACTCTCCAGAAGAACAAAAAACACATTTACATGTATAGATTCATTCCAAACAGCTCTCATTCCTCCAAACGCATACCGATGATTTGTCACATAGCATCGTTACGTGTTGGGATGAGAACGTGTTGTTTCCAAAGCACCACAAATTGGGTTGTCTGTAGCTCAGGTAGAGCAGGAAGCCTACTAATCAGAAAGTTGCTGGTTCAATCCCCGTCTGCTCCAGTCTGCATGCCAAATATCCTTGGGCAAGATACTAACCCCAAGTTGCTCTCCGATGCATCCATTGAGAGGATGAATGTGTATTAATGTTAAATAGAAAGCACTTACAAAAAAAAGCATAGAAAAAAGTGATTGGGTGAATGAGGCAAGTTGTAGAGAGTAGAAAAGTTTTATATAAGAACCAGTTCATTTACCATTATATGTTAGTCAGTTCTGTACTTTATACATGTAATATTGATTCGTTAGGTTGACTACATGTATCAGACCTAACTCACTGACAGAAAATTTAAACAACTGTAATTGTTTATTTTCAGCATCTGAAATACTAGTTTAGTTTTTTGTTTTGTTTTTCTTTTTGGCTCCTGATATTAGTCAACTACTATTTGTCAATGTTGAACTAATAATGAATTTAAGTAAAGGTATTATCCCAGTTTCATCCTGTTCAATTCAATTCACAACTGCAGTTGCCTCAAAGCAGTTTAAATTGCAATTTCACCAGCTGAGACCACATCCTCATTTTAGGTTTGACAGCATTTCTAGTAGATAATGGCAGATGGCTTGAGCATGAATTTAGGCTGCAGTTTGGGGAAGGCCTCAGAGGGGACTGTCAGCGACTCCTGAGCTGTGCACGAGGGGTCGACCACCCACTGGATGGCCGGGCACTCGTTTTCAACCGTACTATACCTGACCTCACACTTCGACAGTTTCTGTCTGATGTGCTCAGGTAACCTGTAGTGCCATGATCCACTGTCACGCCAGGGCGCATAAGAAATGATGCTTTATGAGACTGATGGGGTCGGGCAGCAGGGAAAACACATCCACAAAATGCTAGTAACTTAAGTTTGACTATCTAAGACTACCTAAATTAAATAAAGTCATTACATGCTTGTTAAAAGCCAACACCAATTTTTCACACTTGTGACTACTTCTCCACGTTAGGTAAGTTTTCAGTGTTTGGCATTACCAAAATGGGCTGAAATAATAAGTCAGTATTATTTTGAGTATCCAGAAGATGTGCATATTAGTTGGAAAGTTTAGTGGAGTGTGTTTGTGTGAGCAAAGTCCTGCTGATGGCTTAGATCCAGCCTATGGTAGCGCCTGCTGCAGTTCTCTGTACACTGTAAATGTATTTCATGCAGTTAAGTGTAAGTTGTGTACATGTTGTTTGAGTAAATCTTCTCAGTCAGTAAACACCAGTTTTATCATTATCTTGATTAAACATATGTAACACCTACTTGTATAGTAAGGTTAAGCTTATCAACTAGATTCGAGAGGAGTACAATAAATTTGAGAGAATTGAGTGTTGAACAGCCGGCAGATTTATTACAATGTTACAATGGTGCAATAAACCAATGTAAACAACATAGAAAATTATACCGAAGATCGACAGAGAAGAGCGCTCTTTTGAAAATAACAACAAAATAAAATAAAATAAAATAAGTAGTCTCTTTAGACCTGACTCCTGATGAACAGGATATTGTGAGTTCAATAGTTTCCAGAGAAACGATCCGTATGAAGTAAGCAGTTTTTGCTCTTGCTTATCTGAAATCCTGTGATTTGAAGTAATTCAGTCTGTAGATCTACTCCTGCATCCAGAACAGCTGGCCACACTGCTTTTGGATTCGCCAAGAGTTTTCACAGGGTCTGGCTCGTCATCCATATCCAGAACCACTTCAGATCCAGGATCACAAAAAACCAGTCTGCACATACAGTACAGAGCAATAAACAAAATAGTTCTTAACAGTTTTTCTAAATAAAATGAGATCTCATAACGTTTTCAAAATCAAGTACACTGTTGTTTTAACATTGTTCTGTCTCTATGAATTCAATCTGTACTGCTTTACAGCACTACAATCAATTGTATTTATATACCCCTTTTTAAGGCATATACAATCACATCATGAAATGTTTGCAACGTAACTAGTTTTAAATAACTTATTTACATGAATCAACCCATAACTGAAATGACAAAGTGCAGAAAAAACACTGAACAACATTAATGGCTAAAAGAAAAGTGCATCCTGCATTAGTTTTGCGCATTTGTGAAGATGCCCAATCAAATAGACAATAAAATAAAATACGACACTCCATTTCACACACAGTTCAAGTACTCCGACTGGTTTTAGCTTTCTTAGACAATACAGAATTCACACTGTTGCAGTATTTACCACATGTAAAATTAGCATAGGTTTTCCTGCTAACTTATCACTTTTAGTAACTCACCGGAGTTCCCAAGAAACAAACCCACGCTCTGCCTGGTTTTGGTCGAGAGTAAAACACATAAAGGGCTCTGAAAAGTACATAACTTTAAGTTAGAGACTGTTAAAATACTTTATAACACTTATTTTATATCGAAAGACTCACTGTGTAGCTTGTTAATTGCTCTCGGGTGTCTTGCTCCGTTTTGCCTAGCTTAATGCAGCAGCTGCTTTTGTTGCATTCACTGAACTACGGAAAATCAAAGTGTGTTCAAGGGGTGTCGGAAATAATAATACAAGGTAAAAAACAAAAATACTAGTAACCATGTCTATAGGGGTTACACATACATAATGAATACATATTTATATCTGAACAGAGAGATATAACATGCACTAAATTCAAATTCACTGAGCCAGCCACTTATTTGCATGAGATCTGAGACACTGGAAGCAGCAAAAAAGCTTGTAACAAGTTGTTTTGTGCAATTCAGGTGGACTGAAAGAAAAACTATTAATAATATCAATAAATGAAAGACTGCAGTCTAGTTTAGCTGACTAAATTAAAAGTGAAGATCCAGAAGAGGCAGAGCATTAACAAGAACACTGTCAGTGTCTGTGTGTCATGGTTCTGGGTCTTTGTCCCAGTGTTTTGTGTTGGTGGACTTTTGAATCTTATTCAATCATTGTTGTCATATTCTTATGCTGACTGAGGTTTCCTAGTTTAGTTTTCTTACATATGTCAGTTTTCTTCTTCTTAATTGTTTTTAGTATTATTATTATTGTTTGTCCTCAGTGCCTCCAGTGTATGTCAGTCTTGTTGTCATGTCCCGTCTGTCATAGCCTTCATCTCTGCATTCTGTCTTTACCGTCCTCTTAGTCTTGTCTCTCCCTCTCTCTGTGTCTTAGTGCTGTCTCTGTGTTTTGTCTCCTTTACCTGTTTCCAATGTCCCTCTCTTTGTGTTTTGTCCTTGTCTCCCCAATCCATTGTGTGCTCCCATGTTTGTTTATCCCCATCTTGGTGTCAAGCTCACCAAGCTCTTATTTTGATTTTGAAAGTCACTGTTTTTCGTGGTATTGGTGATGCAGCTAAAATAAATGCTTTTAAATAAAAGAATAACCATTCAAAGTGCTCAGTGGTGAAACTGTAACTCTTTCAGAGTTTGATAGCTGGACAAGTGATGCCTTATTTAAAGAAACATGAGCTGAGTTCAGCATATTATCTGAACAGAGCTGATTCAATGAGCAAGAATAAACAGTGACAAGAGCAACAGTTAGTGCACTCTTGATTATCATATGAATTCTAATGAAAACAGTTAATCTGTTAATATCCTGTTAATCTACATACAGCAAATAAAGAACATGTGACTTTAAAGCATTCAGCAAAGTGATAACTGTCCTCTGCCCACTAAGTAGTGACTCTACAAAAGATTATATTTCATTTCCAGAGTTATTCTCCCTGACATGTAGGAGTGTAGAGGTTTAAAGTGAAACTCTTATATTGCTGTTACATTTGTACAGGAAACATCGGACTTTATCTCAAAAATCCATGGAAATTCATTCATTATTGAAAACGCTGTTTTCATTCATTCACTATTTAATGTTACTGAACTAAATGTGAGGCAGCTTCTCTTTGAAAATACAATTTGTAAAAATCATGAAAATTTTAAGTGACAGAAATTCTCTGAGGCAGAAAGCTGGTTAATAAGTTTATTTTATCAATTCAACAATTCAGCAGAGGGAGAGCAGATGTAAAATTAACTGAGTGCAGAACATAATGTTTTATTGCATTTTCACTATTCATTGTTTTTTAAAGCAAACTGAAGAAAAATCATGACAAGCAATAATGAGATTGTAGCCAGGATGGCTGTAAACTTCAAACTAAGCAAAACGCAACAATTCAGAACAGTTTAACCAATTTGCACACTAGCTAAGTGGACTGGCACTCCATGTTTACACTTTATAGGAACAATCCTGTTGTCATGGCGTCGACCTGTATATCTACAATTAGGATGTGAACTGGTAACAACGCGCCTGCATACAACAACATTAAAGCCAACATTATGTGTTCCATCACCACGTGCACAGGTGTTTCTGACCCTAACACCTGTGTCCAGAAGAAATGTGTTTATTTTTTTGCATCCACCATTTCGACCGTTGATTTGTCTCGTCTGCATCACTGTAGCACATTCGTATTCCAGCATGTTTCCAATGACATGTTTCTGATAGAAGTCCAGGCTTGCACAGAGCTCCACAGCAGAAAGCAGGCCCAGCAGCAAACAGACAAACTGAACCTGCATGATCCTCTGGTGAAGAGAAAGGAAAATAGTGTTCTTATTAAACACCACAAATAATGTAGTTTCAGAAAGGAGAGACTGTGTTTGCTATCTCCATTCTTTCTGAGACTGACAGATCAGAAGAAACAAAACAAAACGGACAGTTTGATAATTAAACTAGAAAGTGCATTTTTTGAAGAAACTGCAGTGTGAATGCTTGAATCTGAATGTATGCACTGAAATGAATTAATTGCTGAATATTAAGCCAAAAATGTTGAATGAGCTGGAAAATACAGAGTTTTTAAACTGAAAACAAAAGTGCAGAACTTTTGAAAGCTTATGTTCACACAGAAGAAGCTGGAAAATAGCTGAAAATGTTTTAAATGTAAATTAGAAAAACCTAAGTAATGAGAAAAGAAAATTAGAGTCAGAAAATATCTGAATGAATATTAAAAGTTCATATTCTTTGAATCACTGAATGACTAGAATGTGATCCCTCCACTTGGATCCACACAGTTTAAAAAGTTTAAATCTCTGAGCTTTGAAAGACACTGTGTTGTAAAGAGAACAACGATGGCTTCGTTTTGAGGGTAAAATGATGGCTGTAGAGCAAACACTGTGGACACAGCAGCAGTTGAAAGAGAAGTGTTTAAGATGATTCTTGGCACAGTGAGAGACAGAGCTCGTTAGGCAGGCAGGTGTGAGCCTGGTTGCTATAGTGACTGCACCCAATGGCTCCATACACACGCACACAGACATGCACCTCACTTTTGCTGCTTAAAATGAACAGAAAAGTTAGGCCGAAACAAATCGTTCCCAAATGAAAAGTACAGGTCCTATTGACGAAATTCTTTCACCGTGAGCGGCAGCAATGTCCAGTCTACCTAATTCTCATTTTCATGCCTGTGGAGTTTATTATATGGACGTGGTGACAGTGTAAAAACACCATGCTCTTCTGATTTTCAAACGAACCTTCTGAGCCATTTTAACATTAGAGTCTATGGAGGAGTTGGAGGGAGGAGGCTGTGCTTTGGTGACATTTATGAAAGAACCATAACACCTAGTACAATAGTAAACACATTGGATGAAAGAGGACAGCGATGGCTACGTTTTGAGGGTAAAATCAGACCTGTAGAGCAAACGCTGCGGACACAGCAGCAGTTTTAAAAAAGATTTTCAGATTAATTTTTTCGCTCCTCTCACTCTGGCAGTTGATCTGTCTCACTCTAGCCCCAACATTCCGTCCCATACACACCCATTATAAACTCTGAAACGGCTGAAAAATCATCATGAAACTTAAACTGGAACTGAAGAAAAAGTATAATACATATTGAAAAGATAAATACAAGTTGAATAGTTGAATGTCTTGTCTTCGTTTTAAAGTTTGAATGGTGGCTCTATGTCAACGTATGTGGAAGTAGATACAGTTTGAAAATGAGTAAGTTGAATGAGGATTTGAAGGGTCTCCCCATTGAAATACATGGGAAATTTTTGTTGAAAAAAGTTGAATAATTTTAAAAATATAAATGTTATAAATGAGAAAAGTAGAAGCAGTCATGTCCAAAAGAAGAGGAATCTAACGGTGTTTGAATGGTTTTTCTAAGTTGAACGGTTTTGAAGGAGATAGATGCCAAAAAACGTACGGAATATATAATAATAACTAGAAAGTGCATTTTCTGAAGAAACTGCAGTGTGAATGCTTGAATCTGAATGTATGCGCTGAAATGAATTAATTGCTGAATTTAAGTTAAAAATTTTGAATGAGATGAAAAAAACTGAATTTTTAACCTGAAAACAAAAGTGCTAAAAGCTGACGTTCACAGAGAAGAAGTTGAAAAATAGGTGAACATGTTTAAAATGTAAATTAGAAAAAGATGAGTAATGACAAAAGAAAATTTAGTCAGAAAACCTCTGAATGAATATCAAAAGTTCATATTCTTCTAATCACTTAAAGACTGGAATTATGTATTATAAATCTCTAATTCGTAAAAAAATAAAATAAAAAGTAAATGTAAAAACAAATGTGTTGAATTGAACTGAAAAGATGAACAAACATTCTGGAGAAAATACAAGCTTTAATATACAGCATAATGTTTTTCAGACATATACACATGTGTATGACATGTTTAATGATATTACATACATCAATTTGTTTTGTATGTCATAGAAAATAACATAAAAATCTTAAGTCATATTTTACAGCTTCTTTCTAAAAAGGACTTAAATTAATTCAACAAATTTTTTTTTGCAAAATAGAATAAAAATCATTTTAAAAAGAGACGTTTGCAATGTTTTAAGGTGTTAATAATCTGATCCTGTCATGTGTCTGTTCAACTTTAGTTTCTGGAAAAGACTCCATTCTTAAAGAACAAATTACAAAATAATAAACAAATAAAATTCAAATTAAAGTAGCTTTTTTTTGTTAAACACTTCACAGGCGAGTAAATAAAAATAACTAAATTAAATAACTAAATAAAAATAATAAGCAACATATGAAATACATGAAAATTCAACTTTTAAAACCACAATCCTGAACCTTTAAATTGTGTTGGTTTCTTAGAACATGGCTGAACAGCTGTTTCTATCGGTCTACTTAATCCACTGATCTGTCTACACATCTTTTTATTACTCATTCTTTTTTATGTTTTAATGTAAACAGTGTCCACACAGTGGTAAAAGAGAACTGTATAGAGATTTTTGAGTAAACTCAAATGAAAGCCTAAGGTGGTGACACAGTTTAACACATGTAAATAATTAAATAAACACATTAGTCCTTTTTGTGAACATGGATAAATAAGCATCATTAGTTTACAGCATTGTTCAGCCATGCCACTAAATGCTTTTTAACACAGTGTTTTAACCTGGGCTCAGACACTAAGTCCAAAATTTAGTTAATCCCTGACTATGAGTTGTGTTTATGACTAATTATTATACACAAGGCTTTATCTATCTGAACTCTAAGGACACAAATATGAAAAAACCTATACTTACCAGCTGATACCCCACACTACACACTAGGTGTGCCATGTGACCTGAAACTTTGGTACAAACTCATCATAATCATTCTGTTAACACTGTTTTTTAACACTGTTTGTGTTGCTTTTCAGCAGTTTAAAATGTTTTAGATTGGATTACATGGAATGAATTTGAGTTCTCTTGGGGTTTTTTGTGTGTGTTTCGTTCTTAGCAGATTTTTTTTACATAATGTAGAATTTCAGTTACCACATTTCTGGTCATATGACATCCCAAGTGTCCACTTAAAACAATCGCCACAGTTAATTCAACATTAAAACAAAATAAAAATATGTTAAATAAATAAATTAAGGTTTGCTCTGTGATGAAATATTAAATAAGCATACATTGTACAGAGCATTAACAATGAAAAGAATCCTTCAGCCTGTTGATCAGAGAGACGCAGTCATTATGTCCATTTAAAACCTGTAATCAAAGAGCACAACGTTTCTGTGAAACTAAAGTCCCATATGATCCTCATCATGTCCAGTGACTTCAGAGTGGATCCTCCCTGTCATCCGGCCAGTGTTTGATGTGTGGCAAGCAGCACAGAAGCAGGATAGCTGAGGACTTTAAAAGAAGAGCAGAAAACAGGAACATATGTAGTTGTAAATGTAAATATCAGTGATACTTGTCTTGTCAAAAGGAATAAAATAATGAAAATGTTAACTTACACACTCATTTAGGGAGGATCTTGACACTGCACAGAGGAGGCACAGTCAGTCTGACAATGATGGTGATCTCCAGGGATGTTTTCCTGCAGCAACATTCCTGCCGACTGGCCATATGATCCAGAGTAGTTGGTTTGTAAGGAACAGAAAGGTGTATATGTTAGGTAGTGTGCACTTAGAGCTGGTCCTAAGAAACAAACACATCCTGTAATAAACTGAATACCTTTAGTAGTGCTGCTGCAAATATAAAGCCCTTCTATCATGTGTGGTTTCAAAGGTGTTTTGGAGGCTCAGTCACAGAAGCTGTGCAGTCTGTTCAGTCCTGAGTGTCTCAGCTCTGAAGGGGATGGATCACAGAGGGAAACACCTGAGTACAGACGTTAATATACACTCAAAATAACACTCCTAAGGTCAAGTGAAAACACAATTTAAATGCTTTACAAATAATTAATACATGTTTTCATGAAATAATGTCATTAACCCTTTTTGTTGTGAGTAAATCTCACCGACTGCTTGTGGGACAAGCTAGAAGGAAGACTTATCACAGAATCTCTCCTGTGCTCCAGATGTGAAGTCTCACGCTCGGATTGTACGGCGATGAAGATGGTGATGATGAAGCCTCTCTGATCTGTGGCATTACAGTTTCTGGCTGCTATGTGCTTCACACTGTTGGATTTTACATGTGAAGCTTGGAGAAGACACAGGAGGACTGTGTCTCTCTTAACAAAAAAAAAAAAAAGAAAAAAAAAAAGAAACCTAACAACCTCCCACTGCACCCCCCCATTCAACTCCCACCTACCCACTCCACTCAACTCCCCAGCCTCACACCATCCAATGTCTATACAAATGTAGGGTATCAGCTGGTAACAAAAAGCAAGTGTAACATATGTAGTACATATGTGACACTGCTGAAACATTTCTGGCCAGAAATGTGCAGTTATCACTGGCTGAAACATGATAAAAGCTCATAAAAATGTATGTTTCATCGAAAGATTTGTCCAAAAATATAATCATATACTTTTGAAAAAGTTTAAAGATTATAACAAAGCAAAATCAATAACATTTTTGTAAATAGTATTTCAAAATAGAGGCACAGATAAACTGGCTTAACTGTCATTATTGCTGTAATTAGGTTTTCTTTTTCTTTTTTTTCTTTTTTAAAAAAAGCAACCGTTAGTCTGTGTTGTTCTCTCAGAAACAATGAAGAAGCTGTTGAACATTTATGTGTTGTGTAGGCAATCCTCTGGTCCACCCTCCCTCCCTCCCAGCCACAGTGAGACTGGGGCAGCCTGGCAGGATTTTGAAGCCTGGCTGCAGAGAGGATATGCCTACACTGTTCGTTTTAAACTAGTATATTTGATTTTTCTGACATCATAGATTACTGATTTTTAGATTTTCTGTGATAAATAAAATTGTCATCTTTTACTGATATCATTACTTAATTCATTTAATTGTATTTATGTAAAAATTCAAACATTATACTGCAATGCAGGGCGTTTTTTCTTAAGTCAACTTTTAAATATCACTCTACTTTCTTAAGTCATTCAGAAATATAAACATTACTTACTGTAGTCAAAGATCTAGATCATGAATCATCACAGGACAATACACAGTATACAGGGTCATGGTAACTATGGTAGGTCTTCATGACTCCAGAATGGAGACATCGCTCTGGCTGAGAAATGAAATTAGGTCAAGCAGTGTGTTCTTCTCTGTGGTAGGGCAGTGATGACCTGTGCGTATCCCCTAGACTCAAACAGCTTCAGGATTGGTTTGTTTGCACTGATAAAACATTCTCATTAAAATCACCACACACTATGATGGGATGACAGTCCATGATCTCTAATGAGTCTAATAGGCTTACCAGGTTTTCAGGAATGGCCTCAGAGTGTAGTCTGGAGGTCTATACACAACTGCAATCAGAGCACTGACTGGTGCTTCAACCTTAAAGCCAGAAATCAAGGTCAGTTACATTATGGATGTACTGTTTTTCATGCACTTGAATGTTACTTTTCACATAAACAGCACTCCACCACCACTTCTGTTGCCATCTGGGGAAAGTTTGTGTAGGACAGGTGTCTGTTGCGTTTAAACAAATTATAATTTCCAAGTGGAGACTCTCTGCGACAAAGGAGCCCCGCAGGTGTGTTTCTGTTAGGCACAAACATCTGCTAGACACAATTCATGGTGACTCTTGATGTCATTAATGTGAGCTGGCAGTCCCTCTGTATTATGATGAACAATGGTGAAAACGTCTGACCTGCTCAGTGTTTGCCTCACGTGTAGAAGAGCATCATGTCATCAAGGTTGGCTTGTCTCATGTTCTCAAGCGCTGCAGTGATTTCTGGGTTAGTGAATATTTTTTCTCCTCCATATCAAGAAGATACAGTCCACTGAGAGACGTCACTCTACTGACAGCTACGTAGGCCATGCCGGGCTCAAAAATGCTCTTAAGAGAGACAACAGCTGATGTGGTTGTCATACCCTGTACCTTATGTATTGTACATGCAAAGGCCAGCTTCACTGGAACTGTCTTCGTACCACTCCTTTCTGCTTTAGATTCTCCTCTGCTCTCTCAATGTACACCATGTCGTCTGCTGTGTGCGGTTATTCTTCCAGATGTCTCATTATCCATTTAAGTCCAAGCTGATGATATCGTGGTCATTTTCAGAGTAAATTACTCGAAGTAATTTTCCAAAGCTCCATTAACCAAACCATTTTGTATTCAATGTTTCTGGTGAGCATGACACGAGCTCCTTCTGCAACTTTCAGTGTGTCTGGTAACTCATTTTTACCTCCTTTGAATGGTCTGTCTTGTAGTGCCATTCTGCCAGTTCTAGGATCTTTTCTATAATCATCTGCATGGATGTCAATGATATGAGTATGGAGCAGAGCCAGTGTTGCAGAGTTGTGTGCATCCACTTCTTTATTAGTTGCAAAATGTGCAACGCATCAGTCGGACAATGGGCTGGTTCAGTTATGGCCTGTGACAACAAATTTCTATCTGCTTCGCAAGCTCATCCAACTTTCCTTTCACACGAATTCTGTTCAGCATCTCAGCAAAGACAACATCATCTTCTGACGCATAATCTCAGTCAGAGTGATCATCTGAAAATGCTCCGCCACAGGTCAATCTCAGACGGGTCGTGCACACAGAGAGGTTTAGACTGTCGCACTGGGGTAGCTGATAGAAGTCTCCAACAGCAATGACTGACATGCCTCCAAAGGGTCTCCGAGTCCCTTTGATCTGTTTGAGTCTTGCATCTACATATGCAAAGAGATGTCTTGACACCATAGACACTTCGTCAATGACGATTATTTCAGCATTCAAAAGTTCTGATCTGACTTCATCCAGCGATTGCCAAGTCCCTGAATGGAGGTTTAAGCTTCTCGGGAGCTTGAGAAGAGAATGCAGTGTTGTTCCAGAAATGTTAAATGCTGCAGTCCCAGTGAAAGCAGTTAACAGACAGTGGGTTTTGATATATCAACGTCGTCTGAATGTCTGGCACTTTGCTCAGTATCTTAGATGCTTCTGAGTAGATGCATTGATAAGATGTGATTTCCTGTTCCAGCACCACCATTAATATAAAAGAAAACTGCTCTGGATTAGAGCACAGACTCTTTAAGCACCAGTCTCTAACTGCATAAAATATGCAGGCTTGCTTCTTATTCAGATTCTGAAACATCTGACGTAACAATGTGGATCAATAGCAGGGGTTCCTGATGGCTCTGACTTCTGTTGAAGCATCAGCCTGACGGCTGTAGTCGGGCACATCTTCCTGTTCATTTCATTGTCTCGCTCTCTTTCTGTTCAACAAGTGCAACCTTACGAGATCTGATTCAGTGCCAGATTACACATCATCAGTCACACCTCTGTTCTGCTCATATCCTCAACAGCGCTCTCGATCTCACTGTTTTTCATATTTCTCTCTGTTCTTTTGACATGTGTTGCACGTATTCAAGACGGTCAGTACCTGGTAGCGTACACAGCCAGCACCATAGAAAGCCTGATAGGTGGCAAAGATGGCGTTTTCAGTTCGTGGTCTGAACGAGAGGAAGGTACAGTTTAAGCAGTCTTCCGTAATTGCTCTGGATGTTTTTCTTGTGAGCAGCGGTGAAATCTGATGATAGCAGGCTTATCGTTTTTGCGCCTTTGCACAAATCCCATCTCATTGAGAAGGGCAAAACATCTTACCTTTGTCTGTTGGCCTAGACAATCCTGCAAGTAGCAGCAAGTCTGCCATGCACATCTCCTCATACTCTGGTTTCAGTCTGGCTTTGTATTTGTCATTCAAAGATGTCATCCAAACATGGAAGACTCAGGTGTTGTGTCCAGAACTGACAGGGGACGACTCATTTTCACAGGATTATCATCAGTTGGAATGAATATTAGCAGCACGTGAACATGCTTCATGTGAAGACCACATGCACGAGCAACACACTCCTGTGCACTGATCTCTCGCTTCTTTGAATATGCCTGCTGACGGCTCTCATTTCATCGCACTCATTTACACTGTCCTTATGGGAGTTCCAATGACAGTTTTCAGTACTCAGATAGCCCCCCTCTTTTTTGATATATATTTCATTAATAATTTGCTGCGGCCGAAGCATCTAGACAAAGCTTATGTCGATATACTGTTCCAGGCTTCAAGCAGATGTGGATTATAGCCGTTATCCAAGAGTCTTTTGGATCACGCTTTAGTATGATCGTACTCCTCGTGTTCATTTATTCAGGTATCGCTCATATTCTGCATGCGTCAACTTGCATCTTGCAAGAGCTGCTCTAAACTCATGGAAGAGTTTCAGGTTCATTCAGCAGCTGGTTCAGTGGTCTGAGCTTTTCTTTGCTGTTTCTACCTCCAGTTCATCATCCTCACTGGTCTTGTGATCATTGTCTCATTGCAGGGTGGTTTAGGAAACCAAAACGGCACCCGAGCTTAAACTCCTAAAGCACGTCTTCGTGTGGTTCTTACTGGTTTTGCACTTCTGTTACTTTCTTGTACAGTTAGGTTGTTATGTGATCAGGCAGCTGAGCTGTGATGTATTTGTTTATAAAATCAACAACAGTTTGATCATCATCTCCTCAAACACAGGAGCACCTTCTACCCACAGGAGCAGTGTATGTGTGGCTTCCTCTGTGCTGAAACTCAACTCTGTAAAAGTAGTCAATGACTTTGCCAAGTGGCTCTGCAGAGATAAGAGTAAATCTCTGAATAATGCTTCAACTCTCTTGTCAAACATGCGCATTGTTGTGACAGGATTGCTTCTCAGGATGTCACACTTTGCTGACCAGTCGAGTCCTTCAAAGTTCACTTGTTCACCTTGTTGCCTTGTTATGCCTCAATCACTTCAGGCCAGCGCATTTCAGCAGCTGAAATGTGCAAAAGAACGTGGGAGTTCCCAACTGTCTGATCATGGCAAAAATCTTGTTGTTTCTCCCAATAGCTGGGTTCCTCTCAGAGCTGCATGAATCTCACTGCGTCTTTATTTCGCACCAGTTTCTCCACCTCATGTTTATCTTGTAAATGCCTGAGGTTATTTTTCTCCATCTCTGGTCAAAGGCTTTGCCTTCCTTAACTGTATTGTCATGCTGGAAGTAGCCAAGTGTATTTCAGTCACAAACTGTGCAAAGAACAATAGTTTGTGTCTTGGCAAAACGATCATCAATGCAGAAAGTCTTGATTTGAAATACCCACTGGGGATACTTTGATCAGCCTTCTTTCATCAAGTGTGTTTTGGCCTGTAGGAAACTGCACAGGGAAGGCCATGGCCTCCAGTTTAGGTGTTTTGAAAAAACTTATTGGATTGTTTCTCTCTGCAGAGCAACAGAGTAGATTCCTTCACTGAAACATAATATCTCCTCAGCCACATCAGGGGCTGCAAACAGGACTCGAGTGCAAACCACCATTA